>NC_057694.1:7081248-7083229 GCF_014466175.1 Vespula pensylvanica
AGAGAGAGAGAGAGAGAGAGAGTGAGAGAGAGAGAGAGAGAGAGAGTGATATCAAAGATAATATAATAAAATGAAAGAAAAAAGTAGTAGAAAATTCATAAAGAGTGTATGATGATAATAATAATCGTAATGATGATGATGATGATGATGATGGTGATGATTATGATTATGATAATTATGATTGTGATGCGATGAAATGACGAGATACACATATTATATTATTGTCTAAGAGAAGAAGAAACATTTCAATTGGGTAAGAGAAACGATGTGTTTTAGGCTATTTGTATTTAAAACTAATTTGAGCTAATTGTTTACGTATCCCTGGTACTTACGAGTGATTATACGATAAATGCAAATAAACAGAATGAAATAGTTAATGTTTGTTTAAAAATTTATTATCGCCTGATGGAGAAAAGTATTAACCTTATCGTTCCCTTTATCATTTTCAGCTTTCGATATTTGAAAGGTAATATATCAATAAAATTAATTTGTTGATTGTAACGCGTATGGAAATAATTATTCGTAATATTTATTTTGTCGTTTATTTGTACGATAAGAGAAAAAACGAAGTAGGATAAAAAGAAAGGAAAGAAAATATTAGAAAAAAAGGAAAAAAATATTTATTCGATATTTTAGAGATTTTATTTAATCGTTGGATCGGTTATGATCGATTCTGATTTTTTTGATAGGGTGGTCGAATAAACAATCGCAAGGATATTTTCTTGAATTGACTTTGGAGATGTTATGCAAAGTAAGTAATCTATAAATTGTTTTTTTTTTTTTTTTTTGGTAGCATATGCATGAACGAATATATACATAAACATTTAAACGCACACCTGCACGCACAAATGAAATAACGAACATCTTTATTTTATTCATTAAATATGTATCTATGTAAGTACTTACTTGCTTATATATGCGTGGATATTTTACGCTTACATGAAACGACGCATGGAACGATAATTACGAAGTGCCGATTAATAACAACTTCGCACATCGATAATAAGCCTTCCCTCGTTAGCGTTTTCAACGTGTTAATTATATTTTCCTTTTGCATTCTGTTTTCCGACGAATTTGTTAGCGTTATCGAACGTATCTACCATTCAAAGAGACCTTCATTAAACGTCACTTTGTTACGTCGCAAATTATTTTCAATTGCACTTGTCGCGCACGGAGTTGTTTTGTTTTATTTTGTTTTGCTTTGCTTTGTTTTGTTTTTTTCCTACTCTTTAAAACGATTTTTACAAAACTCTAACCTCGAATTATTAGTAAGCTATTGATTATTTTCAGATCGAAAAATTGAAGAAGAGAAAGAAAGAAAGAAACAAACAAAGAAAAAATATATAAAAGAATGTAACAAACAGAAATAAATTATTTAATATCGTTAATAATTATATTATATTTCTATCTGTCACACACACACACACACACACACATTATGTATGTACATCGTATATTATTTTATTATTACAATACTTATTGTTATTATTAATTCATTTACATATATATGTACATCGTAAAATAATGCATATAAGAATATATGCAATTTCAAATTGCATGTAACATTTACAAGACGATTAGCTTGCTAGCGGACTACTCGTGTCTTACAAAACCCTTAACCTACTTTATGATACTCGACATTGACACGATTTTTATTGATTTATATCGACGTGAATGTGGTCCATTTATGTGTGTGTGTGTGTGTGTGACGTACATATTTTTTTTTAACCATAGTGTGTCTCGCGAGGTTCATCGATCATTTTTCAGATTCACACAGCGTTGATTTAAATTTTTTGCCTTTTTTTTTTATTTACTTTTCTTTCTTTTTTTTTCAACTGAAAAAAAAAACATCACAACGCAGCGGATCGCAAAATTCTATCGATGAACTATTTCAATCTCTCTTGAGAAATCTTGTTTTGAATGGGGTAAAAGTGTGATAGGGAGGGAAAGAGAGAGAGAGAGAGAGAGAGAGAGAGAGGGG
>NC_057694.1:7083385-7093951 GCF_014466175.1 Vespula pensylvanica
GAGAGGGTGAAAACTATTATTTGCTCTGGAAGCATACCGCGAATGTTTTCACGCAACCAGAGAAATCATAAAAGCGACTGAACAGAGGAAGACAGAGAGAGAGAGAGAGAGAGAGAGAGAGAAAAGTAAACACAAGTAGAGGGTGGAAGACAAAAAAAAAAAGACAAAAGAGAAAAATAAAAAAGAAAAGGAAAAAACAAAAAATAACAAAAAGAGAAAGGTCGAGTTGCACTCGGTAGAAACAATTTTCCGGAACGTTTCAGACACCTTTTTTTTTTTACCGAAAACGAGAAAATCGTCGGCGTCTCTTGGTATTACGAAAAGTCACGTTTCAATTACGCTTTCCGTAGGAAAACTCAAGGAAGAAGAGAGGGAAGAAAACGAAAAAGAAAAGGGAGAGAGAGGAGAAAGGAAAGAAAAAAGAAAAAAAAGATTAAGAAAGAAAGGAACGTATCGAGATGGCAAATGCATCGTTAAATTTTCAGTGTAATTTTTTCTTTCTTTTCGTTGTTATCATTATATTATTATTATACATCATCATTACTATCATCCGTTTTGGAATCATGACTAAGAAGTTAGACTCTTAAAGAAATTGAAGACGTTGATTAATTTAAATGGAAGAAGACAAATTATGTTCTTAAGAAAAGTGAATGCGTTATGTTTGTTAGTCGTTTAATTTTCATCGATAATGCGTTCTTAAAAAACAAACGTATTAAACGAATCGTACATTCTTCTTATATATACGTATATACGTACTACGTGTCACGTATGTATGTGTACGTATAAAGAGCGAGAGAGAGAGAGAGAGAGAGAGAGAGAGAGAAGAGAAGAGACGAACACATCGGAGTTGAACTTCTGTCTAAACTAATTCTTCAATTAAGCTAGTAGTAGTTCCTACGTCGAGTCGGCGAAGACCAATAATTGCCACTTCGACCTGCTGCTGCTGCTGTTGCTGCATCGTAGAGCCAGAGTTTGATACTATTGGGTAAGGAAAAGAGAGAGAGAGAGAGAGAGAGAGAGAGAGAGAGAGAGAGAGAGATAATAAATACGAGTTTGCCTCTTAGACACTCGAAAGATAAATAGATAAATATAAAACGATCGAATATCTCGATTAATAATAATTCATATATTTAATCCGAAGGGATTACAATTTTAAAATAATACAAACGATCGAGCTCGTTTATCTTTTTAAGATGGATCGATGAAAAATTTTCTTTTAACATTTTATTCATTTATATTACGATACCGTATGATGAAATATGTCAAAGGTAATAGATCTATAGAAATCTTTAATAATTCATAAATGATAATATAGGAATCATATATCGAAGATCGTCTCTATTCTCTCTCTCTCTCTCTCTCTCTCTTTCTCTCTCTCTCTCTTTCTCTCTCTTTCTCTCTTGAGAAGGATAGAAAGAAAATGGAGGAAAATAGAACGTAATCCTATCGTCGTTTCTTGTTATCGCTTCATTTCCATTTTATTACTTCATTTCTTCAATTTTTCTCGTTACTTTTCTCTCTTATAAATATATACATATATATATGCTTCTCTCTCTCTCTCTCTCTCTCTCTGTGCGTATATGTGTATATGTATGCGTGTGTTCATACAATCGAATCATGTGCGTGATCGTTAACAAAAGCGAAAAAAGTTCTTTTTCTTCCTGATGATGGTCTTTCTTTCTTCCTTTCGTTTATTCTTATTTTCTTCGATTCTTCTTCAATATATATTTCTTATTTCCACGGTAGCAATCTAACCGCGTATCAAATTCGAATGCAACTGATTAAACCGTATCGGTCCGAGTCAACAGTTCTCTCGTGTAACAGTTTGTGTGTGAATCGAGTTAACGAAGCATTTGATTTATCGTTGAACGTGAGGCAAATCGTATCAAGTACCTATCTCCTCGTATCTCAAAAAGAGACGAGAGAAAGTCAATGTTCGACGCAGTGCGAAAGAGATAACTTAGTTCGTTAGAGATGAATCTTTCTTCTCCTTCCATCTTTTACTCGATTCCCTCTTCACAGTCTCTCTCTCTCTCTCTCTCTCTCTCTCTCTCTCTCTCTCTCTCTCTCTCTCTCTCTCTCTCTTATAGCTTTTGAGCCCTTTTCCTCGTGTTACGTAATATCGACCACGAACTCACGAGGAAAGTCGTTTATCTTCTCTCCCTTCTATGAGTTCTGAGTCGTTTAACATCCTCCTCCTCCTTCCCCTCCTCCTCTCGATTTTATAGTTGAAGAGAGAGAGAGAGAGAGAGAGAGAGAGGGGGTTCGTTAAAATCATTCGTTCGTACTCGTTTCTCCTTCCAAATGGCATAAAAGCCACTGCAGATTCTCTCTCTCTCTCTCTCTCTCTCTCTTACGTTTCGATGACTGAGAACATCCGCATAAAAATCACTTTTGGACGTGGCTCGATCGTGCGAGTCGCGTCCTATTGTCCTTCTTCTCGCTCTGTTTCTTTCGCTCTTTACGTAATACACATTCTCTCTTTCTCTCTCCTTCTCTCTCTCTCTCTCTCTCTCTCTCTCTCTCTCTCAGTTCGTTTTATGGATTACGTAAAAGCTAGGAAACTTCCCGTTCGTTCTTCCGTTAGCCTCGAGCTCCTTTCCAGTTTCTCTTTTCTTCTTTTTCTTCTACTTCTTTATTTTTTTTTCCTCCTCCTCCTCTTCCTCTTCCTCTTCCTCTTTCTCTTCCTCTTCTTCTTTTTCCACTTCTTGATTATCTCGTAGATGTTGGAAAACGTAAAGTACGAAAAAGTAAGGATTCGTTGGCTCGACTTTTGTTGCCGTTTGTCAACTTGCTCTCCTTTTCCTTCTTTCTTATTTCTTTCTTTTTCTTTCCTTCTTTCTCCCTCCACCCCCCTTCTCTCTATCTCTATCTATCTATCTATTTATCCATCTTTCGTTTACTAACTCTATCAGAAGAGTTCGTCGAGTCAATCGATACGACGCGTTTTTTTGATTCATCGCCAGCAACCCACGCGATTGCGATTTGATATTAATATGGCGAGGAGTGAAGGTGGGGGTAAAGTGCTAGATGTTTTTTTTTTGTGGACGATGGAGGGAGGAAAAAGAAGAAGAGGAAGAAGTAGAAAAAAAAGAAGAAATATGGAGACAAGGGAAGAACGGAAAATTTTCTTACGAGAAGATTTCTTTCTTACTCGTGGCCTATTAGTTTTTGTTTCTTCTCTTTTTATTACATTTTTTTTTCTTTCTTTCATTCTCTCTTTTTTTCTTTCTTTTTTTTTCTATCTTAACCCTCTTCCACCCTTACCTTATTTTTCTCATTTTTCCCTGTACCTTTTATCCGCTTAATCGGATTTCTATGATCGCGTTTCTTCTTCTTCTTCTTCTTCTTCTTCTTCTTCTTCTTCGTTCTCCTTGGTTTTTTCTTTCTTTTTTCTTTTATTTTTCTTTCTTTCTTTCTTTCTTTCTTTCTTTCTCTTTTTTTTTTTTTTCAATTTCTTTCTCACGAACTCGAGTCTATTTCGAATTATTAATTCATTCTCTTTTCCGTCCTGTTCCACGTTTTATTTCCTTACGTTTCTTTGTATATTTTTAATTTCTTTTCTTTTTTTCGTCTTTTCCTTTTCCCCCTTATGTCTAATAACAGATAGATACGAGTCAAACGATCGTTTGATTCGTCGTAATTGATTAAGGTATTTGCCTCGTCTGTCTCTCGGAATCGGATTAACATGGTATTTGAATTATCACGATGCGTGACATAAATCGTAGGAAGCCACATAGAATCGAGGAATTCACGAGGATCGATATTCCTCCGAGAGGAGAAGGAAGAGGGAGAAGGAGGAGAAGGTAGAGGAGGAGAAGGAGGTGAAGGAGAAGATTATATGCGTGTGTGCGCGTGCACCACTGATATTCGATAATAGCTTAACCTATTTGAATGTTCTATATTCCGAGGGACAAATAGATGTGTGTGTTTATATATATATATATATATATATATATATATATATATATATATTTATATAAAATATGTATTCAACGTAGTAGTTTCACTTTTTTTTTATTTAAGATTTCAAACGCTAATATCATTTTTTTGCTTTTGTTCCGTTTTCTTTTGTTGTATCATTTTTTCTGTTTTTTCTTTTTTTTTTTTTTCTTTCATGGATGCATTTAATTCTCCCACATTTCGTTCCATTATACGGTACCTTTAACACGTCCCGAGAATATCCTTGCAAATCGTACTATGTATATTTGATATTAATTGGATATCCAACTCTCCCAGCACTTTCATCTTTATTGGACGTTCCATCAAGTTCGTTTAATCGAATCAAAATTATATATATGCGTTTTACTACGATATAAATTCACAAGCAAGATCATTAACGAGAAGCTGACAAGAGTTGCCATTGTATTTTTTTATTCTTTTCTTCCTTTTCTTCTATATATCTATACATACACATACACACACACACACATATATATATATATATATATATATATATTGTAGATTTATTATTTTTCTGATCGATCCTTTCCCAATTTAATAGCTTTTGTCCAATCTCCTTTTAATCATTAACTGTTTCCGATATACGAGATAAAGCTTACGGCGAGTAATAATTAAGCTTGTCGCTCAAATTCGTTAATTTTGTTAGCGTCAAACTTCGGTATCGATCGTTCGATCATTCGTTCATACGTTCGTTCGTTCGTTCGTTCGTTCGTTCGATCGATCGATCGATCCATCGATCGGTCGAAATTAATTGCTTCGAAGGATTATATATCGATGAGATTGTCTTAATCGTTCAAAGATACAGGGTTACATAGGTATAGGTATATCGTATGTATATACATATATATACAGATATGCATATATATATAATATGTAGAAGAGATCGACGCTCTCTCGGAAAGAGTTATATCGAATAGGTGGCCTTAAAGTCAGACATTGACTCGAATCGATCAGAATTCTGAGGTCATTTCAGTAGCACCAAGAGACATTGACATTTTACTGAACATAAATATATATATATATATATATATATATATATATATATATATAGATAATAAGTATATATGTATATGAACTTATATACATATATACGTTCACTGTCATTATCATAACGTATGGTTTAATAAAACGTCAGTATCCACATTTGACGATCAGAAATTTCGAACGTTTCATTTAATACGGCGACTATGTCGATACCTCGAACGTTATCGACCTAGTACGACGTCCTATCAAGTTATTGCTACCAACAACATTTTCTTCGACGTCTATCAAATTACCTGCAATTTTTTAAAACGTCACCTATAGCAATCGAATTTTCTCGCTTCGTTTTTGGATCATGTACCAAATACGGTCTGACGAACATCTATATGTACTTACACACACACACACACACACACACATATATATATATATACACGTACTTGCTTAATCGATAAGATACGCATAAGGGAAATAATTTGTTCTTTATTTATTTGAAAATAAAATCTCTTATAAACATTTCTCTTCCTATGTTTTTCTCTTTTTCTTTTTACATTAAAAATCATGAAAGGGAAAGTGCGTACGGATTTCGCGCACAGATAAAAAAAAAGAAAGGAACGATATTTGTTGATTGATTTTTTTTTCTTTTTTTTAATCGATAGTTTCTCTTTTTTTTATCGCTCTTTTTAAAGAAAAGAGATTTGAAAAGCTAATTCAGATCTACACGAATCGTCTTTCCAATGAGTATCACGTACATGCATACACACACACACACACACATATCTATATACAATACATAAATATATAGGATCATTCTGTTCGATTAGAATTCAAAGCTCGTTCGAGGGCGTCCCAAGGATATTGACATTTCCCGATATCATAGTTATCGAGTTTACTTGGAACATCATACCTAAACGCATCTCGATAAGAATTAAATCTCACAACTTTAACGAATATCTCTCTCCTTCTCTCTCTCTCTCTCTCTCTCGCGAAAAATAATTAAACGTGATATACTAGATCAATTTGAAATCCCTCTCTATTCAAAGTTTAAATCGTTTTCTCCCCTACTCTTCGTCAAACTTTCCTCCCTTTTAATTTTTTTTACAATATTAAGAAGAAGGTCGTTAGGATGGAAGAAGGATATCGTTTTGGAAAGTTGAAAAACGATCGTTGTTGTTCGTTCCGTAAAATTAATCCTTGATCCGTATCGTCGTTCTTGCGTAACGATACGGCTATTAGCCGATCCATGGAGTTAAACAGGTGTAAGAAATTAATTCAAGGTCGAATCGGATTATAGGATTTCATTTTTCCCGATCGTCGAATGCTGGACATTTCTCTGCTTTTTTTTTTCTTCCTTTTTTTTTTTTTTTTTTTTTTTTGTCAATAGTCGATACTTTCAATCATTCGATAATCGCACGATCGTCTGAACAATCGATTAGAGTTCATCGTCGTTTATTTAAAACGATGTAGATTAACGCGCTGATAGATTCGTCTCGTTTCGTAATGTCGTATGTATATATATATATATAATATTTAATATAAACGTTCAAGGAAATGACATTACGAGGATAATCGTAAATATCGATTTAACGTCGATCGGATAATAAAAAAGTTGGATATTTTTCTACTTTCTTCTTTCTTTCTTTTCTTCTTTTTTTTTCGAAAGACAAAAAGATCGCGCTTCATTACGATGTTTCTCAAATTACAATGAAAGTCGCGTTAAAGTCAATATATGTATCATGAAAAATTCATGAAAATTAATATTATCTTGATATAATATTTTCACGAGTTTCGTTTTACACGATTAAAATTTTCGAATCAAATATTCGTTTTATCCTATAACTCGTACACGCGTTACTCGCTCGAGTTACATCTTATTATCAATATCTATCTATTCCTGTAACGATGGTTATTACCATTAAAATTTCAAAATTTTTTTTTTTCTCTTTTCTTAAGCATCCCCTAATAAGAAAAGTTTGGCTAATCTTGTTTCGTTATATACTTATTATCGTTCCATGTTCCAAACAAACTTTAAATAATTAAATTAATCGGATTAAATGTCATAAGCGATCGACAAATGGTTTTACGTACATCGATGCGGATCGATCATAGATTGATCGATAACGAAGAAATACATTGTAGATATATATATATATTTTTTTTTTTTTTTTAGAGAGAGAGAGAGAGAGAGAGAGAGAGAGACAAATAGAGAATGTTTTTCTTTTCTTCTTCTTCTGCTCTCTTATAGTCTCTTTAAAAAGTACATAAAGAGCGACTCTCAACAAGCAGCAATTTCATTTTTCCGTCGTGTAATTTGCGTGTGAATGAACGTCAAGTTCCTCTTCATTGTTCGCGTGTGCGAGCGAGCGCGCTCGTGATTCTTTACCCGTATTAATTCACGTCCTTCGTCGTTGGTCGGGATTGATGAGATTCGAGCGGTTTGCCCACGGTAATCCATTTAATGCAAGGTTTCCGCGTTCCTACGACGTAGTTCACAGGTAAAACGATATACCTACCTGCTATCATCTATACACGATAATAAATTTTCATCAACTTGACCCTAAAGCCTTTGATTAAGACTAAACTAATTCGTTATGACGTGATCTCTGATTCCTTAAACTACTCGAGAAAAAAAATAAAAGGAAGACGAAAAAGAAGATACATAAGGGGGGAAAGAAAAAGAAAAGAATAACAAAAACTCGACCGACGATATCATCGTAAGTAAAAATTTTATTAGGACCGATAAATATTTTTCTATATTTTGAAATTCCGTTGGACAAGATCCTCTCTTGGAAAGATAAAGAATGAGAGAGAGAGAGAGAGAGAGAGAGAGATAGAGAACATCTATAATTATATCGAGCTACCTGCAGAGCGCTAAACCATATTATATATGTATATAGTAGCTACAAATAAATTGTTCATCGAACGTAGCTTCGGCAGAAAGGACTATAAATATCTACGAGTTGTGTGAGCATTTGAAAGCAAAAAAAAAAAAAAAGAAGAAGAAAAGAAAAAGGAAAAGAAAAGAAAAGAAAAGAAAAGAATGGAAAAGCTAATAGAGAAGAGGGATAACAAAATTATAAAGAGTGAGAATGAAACGATCCGTTTCCTGTCTCGGATAATAACGTGCGTTTAATTACGCACTGTCTTTTTCACTTTTTTTTTTTTTTCTTTTTTTTTTACCTTTCTCTTCTTCCTTTTTATGACGTGTAATAGACGCTCTGTATGATATATCTCTATGGAGAGTTTATGGTTTTAACCTTTGACGTTTTATCGAAACCAACTCGGTGGTCCTATGTACTCAACTGTTGACACACACACACACACACACACACACACACATATACATATATATATATTTCGTTTGACGTACGAGTATAGATCGAAAATAGACGCGTACCATAAAGAAGATAAATATCTCCCCAAGCGATATTTATAGATAGACTAAGTAAGATAACTATTCGCCCTCTTTGAAAACGTCCTGGAATTTTCCTTGAAAACGTTTTCCTTTCGTTGTTCTTTTTTTTATATTTTTTCTTTCTTTCCTTTTCTCTCGTTCGACGTCGATCGTCGATTGAGACGATGTCCTCGTCGTCGTCGTCGTCGTCGTCGTCGTCGTCGTTGTTGTTGTCATCTTCAATGTCGATCGTTACGATCTTCTTATCGATCGATCGATCGATCGATCGATTCAGCGATCGATCATTTGGACGACGACGTTTTCCCTTTTCTAAACTCGTTATAACGAAATATACGATCTCTCGAAAATATTTATCTATTTTGACGTTGGCTGATAAGGTTAAAGAAAAATTTATCGATGAGATCTCATATTACTCCTCTACTCGTCCAACTTATGCTCCGCATTATATGTGCAACGGAAGGAGAATCTTAAATTGGCTTTTCCTACGCAATCCCGATCGCAGCTGACAGGTATTCAAGTACACACAACCTACGCGCTTTAGATTGTAGTAAAGTGATTCGATCTTTGAAAGGAACGTATGATTTTCCACAACAATGAACGTCATACGATTAACGACCTGTACCAACCTTTATTCCGCATTCTTTTGCGTTGGATTGGTATTCTTTCTTTTTTTTTCATCTTTTTTTTCTTTTCTTTTTTTTTTTTTTTGCAGAACTAACAGGAATTAGCGCATATACGTATGTATTTATATATATACAGTTGTGGAAGTTCTTCCGAGTTAGACTCTGCGTATAGCAGTTGAAAACAGATAAAAAGATGCAGAAAAAGTAACGAATTCGTTAAATGAAACATTCGAGATAAAAAAGAAAAAAAAGAAAAAAGATAGAAGTATTCTCCAATTCGATTTCAATTCGTCTTTCTACCTGTTACGAATATCGAAACGAAACGTTTTCTTTTTTCAGCTACGCTGAAAATTTCATTAAAAAAGGGAATAAAGTCGATTTAGAAAAGAAAGAACGATAGCGATCGTTCCTGTGGATTCTCACTCCTCTCTCTCTCTCTCTCTCTCTCTCTCTCTCTCTCTCTCTCTCTCTCTTCATCGCACTTACTTGTCACCCATCGGGTTTGCTTTTTCTTTTTTTTTCCTTTCTTCCTTTTTTTTTTTTTTTTTTTTTTTTCAAAAAATACATTTACGCGGCCGGCGAAGCGTAAACGAGGCAGGACATCTATTGACCCCACGTTAGATATTAAATTACACGATAGAATGTCAATAATTTAGCAACGCGACTCGCACCGTTTTGTTTTATCGTGACGTGACGTTAGAGGAGCGCCAGTGACGTCACTGGATCCACTCAGCCGATAGATGGGAGTCACCGGAGCGATAAACGTATTTATTAAGTGTGCCGAGAAGGGGGCCTTTGGCGCGACCCGAGGCGTTCTTGCGCTTAATGTTTGCCTGATTATTACTCCTGACCGCTTTGGATCTACTCTTCGCTTTTTCGCCTTTTCTCGATAGCGTACACGAAGGTACTGCTGCTCTTCCTTTAACTACACGAAGGACAACGACGAGGACAACGACGAGGACGATGAAAGCTTTTCTCTTTCGAGCTAGAAGTTAAATAAATATATAGGTATATATATATATATATGTGTGTATGTATGTATGTATGTGTATATATATATATATATATTTGTGTAATGAATGTATAATGAATATATAGAGAAAGATAGAGGGAGAGAGAGAGGAGAGTAAACGTGAATATTTTCTTGATCTTCTCTCCCGAGCTAGAGGATATTATATAAATATATATATATAAATGTACAGGGTGGACTAAAAGTGTTCTAGTATAGTTGGTAATTCTCAGACGATTTTAAAGAAAGAGAGAATAAGTGTGAATATTTTCTCGATCTTCACTCGAGGATTCCTCTTTTTATTTCGTACGAAATTATTCGTCTCTTTCTTTCATTCCCTCCCTCTTTCGTCCAGAATTTCGATTTAACGAGGTAAAGATCTTTCAAAGAGACGAGGCAGGAGGTTTTTAACGAACGTAATTGGACGGACTTCGTATCACCATCATCCTCCAACGTGGATAATTACTCCGGTGCGAAGCAGGAGATGAAGTTTGAAAATAGCTTTGTTAAAAAATAGCTTGCTCTTCTCTCTCTCTCTCTCTCTCTCTCTCTCTCTCTCTCTTTCTCTCTCTCTC
>NC_057694.1:7099051-7106551 GCF_014466175.1 Vespula pensylvanica
CCGATCGATCCAACGAGCAAATTCGTTTCCAGGAATTTTCTTTTCTCCACGACAGTTCGACAAATCGACTTTTGCAATATTTCTCAATGAACTTGAAACGTGACTTTTTTTTTTTACATCAAACGATGAGAGAGAGAGAGAGAGAGAGAGAGAGAGAGAGAGAGAGAGAGAGAGAGAAAAGAAACAATAGAACAATTGTCGTCAGTTCTTTCTAACATACACGTCCTGGTATTCGTCAATTGATTTTTGCAATATTTCTCAATGAACTTTAGGAACGTGACTTTTTTTTTTTTCTTGCAACAAATAAGAATAAAAAAAGAAAAAAAGAGAAAGAGAGAAAAAGAAGAAAGGAACAATGGGACAACTGTTATTGTTAGTTTTTTTCCAACACACCTTCTGTCATTCGTCAATCGATTTTTGCAATATTTCTCAATGAATGAACTTAAGAAACGTGACTTTTCTTGTAACGAAAAAAAAAAAAAAAAAGAAAGAAAAGAAAAGGAAAAAAAGAAATAAAAGAGAGGAGAAGAAGAAGAAGAAGAAGAAGAAGAAGAAGAAGGAGAGGAAGAAAAAGTAGGACAACTTATCACGTTCCTTCTAACGCATATTTTGGCAGTTGAACTGTTATACGCGATCGGATGTGATCGTTACGACGCTTGTACATACACACACACACACACACACACACACACACACATATATATATATATGTGATGTATTATATTTATGTGCGGTCTGGTTTACGATTATTCGTTTTATTTTCGTCGCCAAAAGTGGAACGATTTGATACCAAACGAAATTCTAGAAAATCGCATACTATACGTTATAACGACTTAATAAAATTGGATTATAGTTGTCAAATATATGTTTCATTCAATTATATATACATATATGTATATTGAGAGAGAAAGAAAGAGGTAGAGAGAAGACAGACAGACAGAGAGAGAGAGAGAGAGAGAGAGAGAGAGAGAGAGAGAAAGAGAGAGAAACAAAGAGAAGAGATTCATACGATTGAAGTGGCTCGTAAAAGTTATCTTAGAAGAGAAAAAAGTTTAACTTAGATCCTTGAATGAGTTAATTCGAATAGGAAAAAAGATTTTAGAAAAATATAGAGATAAAAGAGAGAGAGAAAGAGAGAGAGAGAGAGAGAGAGAGAGAGAGAGAGAGAGAAGGACAGATAGATATATAGATATTGTATAATAAAAATACTTACTTACATATCTCTATTACGAAACGATTCGCCTATGTATTCTGCAAAATACATAATAATAGGTACGTCTCTTTTGAAAACATTATGAGTGAACGTTTAGTTATTTATAAGCGTGGCACCTGTTATATTAGACAAAGAGAGATACCGTCTTGTACACCTTCATGCGTCCTTTTCTATTTTTCTCTTCCTCTCTTTCTCTCTTTCTCTCTCTCTCTCTCTCTCTATGTGTGTGTGTGTATATATATATATATATATCTACTGTTCTATCCTTCCTTGTCACTTGTCTGTGTCAAGGCTTCGTTCTGAAAATAATAATTGAGAATTGATCAAACCAAGATAGAAATGGATTACTGAAAGAGATGGAAATATACATTACATTAGAGAGAAAGAGAGAAAGAGAGAGAGAGAGAGAGAGAGAGGGAATGATGTTATCGAATATCGTGATAATTATTTATTTTTACGATGATAAAAATTTTTTTGGGTTAAGTCATGTTTCATAAAATGTATCGAACGACGTATAGTAAAAATAAAAAATAAAAAAAGAAAAAAGATCGAACGAAAGAGCAGGAAGACTCTCTCTCTCTCTCTCTCTTTCTCTTTTTCTGAGAGCGTTGAAAAAAGAAACTAATGAAAAGAAAAATCGTCTTACAGTTCTTTCTTCTTAGACCTTTAAGTTCCATCGGAGCATAAGAAAATTGTTCGATAATAGCTACGGTGTGTCGCTTTTTTCCCTTCCTATATTTTTATTTTCTTCTTTTTTTTCCTCCTTTTTTTTTTTATTATTTTCCTTCGCCATTGCTCGGTCTCTTGTAGTAACCTCAAGATGGAAGCGTTTCTCAAGAAGAAGAGAGAGAGAGAAGGAGAGACTGCACTTCGGAAATCTACCGAGCCGATCGAACGACTATCGATCACACAAGGAAATAAAGTAAAAAAAGGTACGTAAGTGGGAAGCTCTTTCTTAGAAGAGGGCAAATATAAATATAGGATATCTCTCTTTTTCTCTCTCTCTCTTTCTATATATATATATATATATATATATATATATATATATATATATATGTACGTATATGTGCATCTTCACGCGTTCTTATATTGTTCTATAAATATAGAAATTTTATACGTACATGTATATCGAAATTTTCAATAAAGTTTTATTTCAACATTCGCATAATTTTTCTTCAAATATAATTTCAATGTAAAAATTAAAGAAATGAAAAAAAAAAAGAAAGAAAGAAAAGAAAATATGCATAGCGGAATGTTAAAATTTTTATCTCATGTAATATAATTTTATTACAAAAGTATAATTACGATATATAAAAATTGAATAGACGTTGATCGTAACGTTTAGTTAATATTCGTCTTAAATCGTAATCTCTTAACTTCTTTAATAATTTTCTCATGCTTAAACTAAAGGATTTAATTAAAAGAATTAGATTCTCAGAGATGGTTAAAGTTTATATCGCGAAATAAAAGGAAGGAAAAGAGAAAGAAGAGAGTCAGAGGGGATTGTAAGGTCGATTCAAAACACGATAATAATACTTGAAAAAGTAATAATATTTGAAAAATAATAGTAATGTTATATAGATAAATATCATGTGGATACGTAGTTACGTAATAGATACAGAGAGTATAACGTTATGACGCAAATATTTGCTTTCCTTTCTAGAAAATAGGAAGTTGGACGATTTAAACCCCTCGAGAATAACTTTTCCATTGTTGTTCGCAATGAATTAGAGTGTGAATTTTATTCGAGATATCGCCAATGCCCTTTCGTTTTTCAACGCTAACTGTTCATCGTCTGCCATTTTTTTTCTGAACGAACGAACGAAGGAATATACGATGAAGACTTGTTTCGACTTACGTAACTTCAATCTCGTTTCTTTATATACTTAGCAAGAAGCACTACAAGGAATCTCAAACGATCGACACAAGAGTAAGTTGAAGTAAATACAAAGTATAATATAATATGTATGCAAATATAATATTTACGTTGTTTGACTATTATTTAAGAAATAATTTATTTATTATTTATAATAATACTAATAAGCTCATAATCGAATTATTATTACTATTATTATATGCTGTATTAAAAGATAATTATATTTTAATAAATTTTTAATAAATTAATATATTATAATATAAGTAATAGAATAATTCGTGTAATAATATTATCACTGTTGTTATTGATACTGTTTCATTAATTTGATATATTATCTAGATAAATGTTGGTATATAATATATAATATTTTTTTATTATTATTATACTGTAATATATAGGAAATATTAAATTATTGTTAATAATATATTGATTAATATGGATTAAATATTAGAATTAATAGTATCTTTTTTTTATTATTTATTAACTATAATAATACTATATTATATCACAGTTATATTCATGATATTCTTATCGATATGATACATAATCAGTTGAAAATATCTGTTTCATTTATCAGTTAAATATACCGTCTGCGTTTCTACGAAATAACCACGCAATACTTTCTAAATCGATAATGAAGAAATGCAATTGAATTTCGCACTAACGAGTAAGCAAGTAAGAATAGTTGCTGCAATATTTTCGTTACATCGATATTTTAACAATGTATCGCATCTTCATTAGGAATGCGTTACGCAATGCCCAATGTAATCCGTATATAAAACAACGATGGAGAAATTACAACCCACGTCTTCCATTTAGTCGATATGTTACTTAATCCGCAATATCCGGCGTTATACCAACATTGTAATAGATATTATGCAATGGTATCGAACAGCTTCGTCATTGCGTATGATGTTCGACATACGTACATACGTATCTATATATATATATATGTGTGTGTGTGTGTGTGTAAGAGAAAGAGAAAAGACATTGTATATACATGTATATATATATGTGTGTGTAATGTCAAAAATTGTTGCGGACATCAAAATAAATATTTATTAAAATTTATAATCCATAATACTTTGCGAGGAAAAAGAAAATAAAAAAGAAATTAATAAATAAAGGTCAAGCGAGCGAACCGGTCAAAATTTATCATGGTGGTTACGTTAACAATAAAAAAAATAAATAAATGAACGAACATGAGAAAATAAAACAATCCAAATATATAAATATATAAAAATTCCATTGAGAAATAATTTTCTAAGAAAAAAAAAATATATATATATATATATATATATATGATTTATTTTAAAGAAAAATTTTTTATGAAAGATGATCTCACGCAATCGAAAGCCTTTAACCTTTTCGATCGGCTTAGAGTCTCCCACTGTTAGGTATAAACGAAATAACAGTACGTATGAATTTTGATTAGACCTTTGTCAGATAAAAATGGATCTGTTGTATTTTTGGGGGAGAGTCTGTACGTTCGTTTCTTTTTTCTCTCTCTCTCTCTCTCTCTCCCTCTCTCATCCTTCCTTTCTTTCTTCTTTTTTTCTTTTTTTTTTGAAACGTAGCACGTGAGGGGATATCTCAGGCAAGCCGTTTGAGTTGCAGATGGTGCGAGGTCCCGGGCTTGGGAAATCAATACCGTCAAAACCACCCCTGGTCCTGTGTCACTTCTATCCCTATCCTCTCCTACCGACTATAAAGTCTGTGTTTCTCAAACTATTGAAGTCTTGACGTTGAGATTGTTGTTCTCTTGATAAGAACAAGAAGAAGACGAAAAAGAAAAAGAAAAATTAACAAAAAGAAAAAAGAAATCTATCCGATATATTTTTTATAATTTTGATTTATTTCTTTCTCTCTCTTTCTCTCTCTCTCTCTCTCTCTCTCTCTCTCTCTCTCTCTGTTCATATTGCGCTTATTATTTTCGAAAGTCTATTAATCGGGTCAATTAATTAATCGACTTAATACGTATTCTCACGAAGGGACGATATCGACGTTAAAATAATCGAAGGATGAATTATTTCCCTAGTGAATATAGAATATATTACGTATATATATATATATATATATATTTTTTTTTTTATCGTTTATTTGCATCTGTCGTTATAGTTTCATTTTCATATACTTAAGAATGATCGTTCACGTTTATATTCAAATTTGTTACTATATAAGGAGAATACGAAAGATAGGAAGTATGAATTGTATAGTCGCCCATGTATTGTGAGTACGCACGCGCATATTTGTGTGTTTGTGTGTGTGTGTTTGATGCGGATTGTATAGAAGAAAAATTGAGCAAGTTTTGTCGAAATCGTTGAATTTTTCTTTTTTGAAAGAGATGTATGTTAAGTTTATATGCATCTGATATATATATATATATATATATGTATATATTTATATACTGCTAGAAAATTGAAGTATCTGATATATTTATATATGTGTGTGTGTGTGTATGTGTGTATATTATATCCAGTGAAGATTTTCAATTTACGGGATTCCATTGAAATATTCACGGACTACGTACATCTATCTCGTATTCTTAGATTGCGGAAACTAAAGAAATATTCCAAATATTTTCTGGTTTGAAAAAACTTTCTTACAAGCATCTTTGAAGTTAAGAAATAGTAGGTATCGTCAATCCGCATAATGAAAGGTTTCAAAAGATACTCGAAAGCGAATAACTATGTATATCTTTTTACGAGAATGAAAGTTTTTCTTTAAAAAATGAGTGAATTTTTTTGAAAAAAAAAAAAAAAAAAAAAAAAAAAATCAATCATTCGTGGTACGGAAGATTGGTAAAAGTTATTTATTTTTAAGATATATGTATATACATTTATTCGACCTTCTAAAGAACATTAAATGTCGTCCACGTGTTAGCGAAATGATGACACGAAGGTTGACCTATCGGTTTATTTAAATGCAATGGATTCATGTCATTTTATGTCAGCTACGTGCATTTCCTCTTTGTCATTTTATTTTTTGTCTGAACTAACTCACAGAGGCAAAGATAACGAGGCAATCAAATTTTTAATTTAGTTTTGCTTACCTCGTAATGACAGGAGGTGAAAGAAGAAAAAAAGAAAGAAAAGGGAATATTCTAATATGAAAGAACGAACGTGGATTTTTATTTATGTTGCTGACATGCGAGATCCATATTTGATGATCTATCGTTTAACTCTCGTTAATTAATTAATCTAATATCTCGTATCGCGTATATTTTCATAACAGTGATGTATCCAAAGAATAACGTGTAAAGGATGTATTTGCAAATTTTGTAACTATGAAAGACAAATAAAAATAAGTGTAATTTCGAATTTACAGAGATATCTTGTAATAATAAATACAATAATAATAATAATAATAATAATAATAGTAATAATAAATATAACAGTAATGATAATAATAATTATTATTATTCGATTATTAATTTTAAATATAATAATAGCGATAAATAATAATAATAATAATAGTAATAACAATTATTCAATAAATTTTCACTATTCGATTATTAATTTTAAATTAGACACTTTTATCTCTGATAAATAAACTAGTTAATATAATAGAAGAAAGAAGTGGATACTCGAATAAAAGTCGAGTTTGAAGTTGACTCCGTTGGAACATTGTGATCCTTTTAAGATCTCGACTGGGGTCCAATAGTCTCGTGGAAAACGACCTGATCTTTCTCTCAATTAAATTCAACAATTCAGCATCTCTTATTTCTCTTAGTTATCGAGCACCTACCTAAGTAAATTTATGCGCTATTTGAAGCCATTAATGTTTCCATCGAACCATTAATGTTTCCATCGAATAACGTGAAAATTTCCATGGATTTGACCCAGTATAATCGGTATTGCGGTTGAAGTTGTTTGTAGATGTGCAATGTCGATGCACCGGTGTGAACCCACAAACCTTGATACGTTTGATACGTCACTGTACATTGATAATATCTACAAGAGTACGTACAATAAATTCATTATTATATTTTTTTAATAATGATAATTTTGAATAATAATAATAAATAGTAGCTATAAAATTTTTATTTGTTTGTTTCTTTGTTTTTGTTTTTAAACAAAAGTAGCAATTATGAACATTTATGTTATGGTTCACGTGCATATTTATATCATATATATTATTTATAATATATATTTATACTATATTATATATAAATAATGATTATAAATATATCCATAAGCTTTCTTGTTTTTTTCTTTTCATATTTTCATTGTAATCTCGGTAATAATAATTGAACCGATTTTTCGAAGCGCCTACATACGATTTATTTATTATTTATTTATATATTATCTTTTCTTCTTTTCCTTTCTTTCTTTTTTTCTCTTTAATCGGAACAACATTTGACCGGAAGGAAATGCCCGGAGTATAATCGAATAAAAAATATTTCACGTAA
>NC_057694.1:7111551-7116256 GCF_014466175.1 Vespula pensylvanica
TTCTTATAATAACTCGATAATTATCGATAAGTATTCACGACAATCGCATTTGTTCCTTATATTCATCTCAATTAGAAATTGAAATTATCTCCGTTCCATATTAAACACCATGAATTTATTGCACTCCTAATGAGATCGGAAAAGCTTCGAAGAGATATCTTGTAAAATTAAATACATTTTTTCTTATCATTATTATTATCATCGTCGTTATTATTTGGTGCAGCAGTATTAATAGTAGTAAGTAGTAATAGTAATAGTTGTTATTGTTGTTGTTGTTATTGTTATAGGAAATTGAAAATTTAAGTCAGATTAAAATTAATCATGATCGAGTCTGCATTGAAACGAAATCTTTCTGTTTTGTTAAATCGATTCGTACAACGATTGTTAAACGATACGTATACATAGACACAAATACGTATCTATTATATATAATTTTCGTTATATATGTATGCGCAGGTATTATTCAGATTTAAATTCGATACGGAACCGACATGTATTACAATAGAGATATGTCGTTTTCATCAGACCATTTTAATTTTCGAATAAATTTTATCGATGCGTTATACTAACGATAATACCAATAATAATAACAATAACAATAACAACGATGACGATGACGACGACGATAGTAAAGTTTTGTGAAGAGGAGACGAAAAAGAAAAAAAATTGAAAAATTCGAATATATTCTATCTCTGCTTATATAATACGTGATTTCATATATATATATATATATATATATATATATATATATATATAATGTTTATGATTAATATATAAATTATTTTATTATAATTATTATTTAATTATAATATAAAAAAAAAAATATATATATATATATACAATTTTTATAATTATATTTACCGTTATTCAAATAGATTTATAATAAAAGAAACTCATCGAACAGGTGCTTTTTAATGAAATTATTAAAAAGTAAATTTTAATGAAACAATTATTAACAGATATTAATGTCTGTGCATTTGAGCCTGTGTGTGAATGTCTGTGCATGTCTCTGTGTGCCATTTGGAGGAGATTCAACGTAAATGAAATATATGTTAGTAAGAAGAGAACTTTTTTTTGTTTTTATAATAGATCATTGAGAAAATACTGGTGAAAGAAGAGGTAGAGAGAGAAAGAAAAAGAAAGAAAGAGGAAAAAAGATAGAGAGAGAGAAAGAGACAGACAGAGAGAGAGAGAGAGAGGTCGATAGAAAAATATTCTTCTCGACTATTTTACGCGCGCGGTGACCTGCGAAATATTCGTTTTCTACACGAACGCATATTTTAAGTGGATGATAGGATGCCAGAGTCTGCATTGGACGGACAAGTACGAACGAATTTCATTGATAAGAATTTTTCTAAGATTTTTCTTTTGCCACAGAGAAATTCAATTTTTATTTCTTTTCTTTTCCTCGTTCTTTTCTCTCTCTCTCTCTCTCTCTCTCTCTCTTTTCTTTCTCTTTTCTTTTTTTTTTTTTTCTTTCTTTTTTTTTTTTAATAATCAACGCAATTCACCCAATCATATAAAATTTGACGAATGAATTTATAAACACGATTTCAATTAGATTAATCAAAGTTACAATTTTATTCGCTGGAGAAATAAATAATGTATTATAACCGATTGTTCAGAAGGATCGATATTTCTTTCTATCTGTTTTATATTCTAATGAGAATAATTAGAAACTTGATCAGATGAAAATTCTTGTATTATATTATATTTATTGAGACTAGATTTGTAAGTATTATATATATTGGTTTGTCACGTGAAAATTATGATTTGTTTTTTAAAATTGCCGCCAGATTTCGATTTTGGAATATTGCTTATAGGATGTTGCATTCATATATATATATATATATATGTATGTATATATAATACATTGGTGAGATTTCAATAAAGTATTGTAGAGACATCTGTCGGTTAAATATTATTTCTCCATTTGTTTCAAATTCTAAACAATAGAGTCGCTACTGTATAATTATCATTAATTTATTCTTTTGATATTGGTATCCCTGAATTTTCGGCAAATACGCAATGCTACTTCTACCAATCACATTGCTGGAATAAATTCACGAAGTAACCAACGGGATCTCAATTGCAACGTTTCATTTTTCTTCTTTACGTAAGGTAAATAAATACGAATATTTTTATATCGTAAATTTCATCAATTTCTAGTCTTGCGATTACGATTGAAAAATCGATTAACGCTCATCGTATCAAACGTATTTAAATAAGATATTGTATATATAATGTTAATATTCTTTGGTAATATTTAAAACTATACCGGTAAGAAAAAATACTAGTAAGACGTTTCGAAACTCGCGGCAAAATTACAACGGTTGACAATCGATTAACAACCAATCAGATTGCGTCTCTATAACGGCTGCCTCTATTCTAGAAAGATCTTCGAAACCGTTACATTCGAACTTCGTCTTCGATAGGAAACTTCCGTCCTTTTGATTTCATCTAATTCAATCAGTCATCTGTATTCTAAATTTTTCTACCGAATTTGATAAGGAATCATAAAATGAGTGTAAGTATAGTTATTTAGACTTATTTTTTGTTGTATTTATCGATAAATTTTCTTTCGTGATTTTTTTTGAAACATCGACTTGACCGTTATTCATTTTTTATTGTCAACTTTTTCCGTGATATATACATATATATATATATATATATATCAAAATAATGCTAATTATTCATTATTTTTTTGCGAAACATTGATTTGATCGTTATTCATTTTTTTATTATCTATCTATCTATCTATCTATATATATATATATATATATATATATATATATATATATATATATATATAATGCTAATTATTAATTATTCTTTTGAAAAGTAAAATAAAACGTGTATAAAATACCGATTAAAATTCAAAGTATATATTATTATTTGCAAGTAATATGATAATTATTTGTTTTTGTAAATATTTTTTTTTTTAATAAATATAATTGTGTGTATTGTGTGTATATTAAAAAAATATAATATAATGTGGATTCGAGATGGTATAATGATATGTTCCTTTCCGTGGAAAAATATGTGATAAATTTTTTATTTATATATTATCGACAGAAAAATTCGCGTTATTAACGAAGTAAATCTTTGTAATAATAATCTCTACGATCTTTAAAAATTCTTAGAATAATTGCAATAATGAAAAATATCGACAAATTTGTAATCTAGGCACATCTTATTCAGATATTAATCTTATTTATTACAGAATAAATTCTTTACTAATTTCAACACAACAATTCGATGGGAGTTGGAAATCTTATCATCAGTTCATCGTGAATCCTTTATCATCTATAAAAGTTGCATACGTAACGTTGATATTCCATACGAGTTATCGACAAAGTCAAGAAGATAGTCGACTTTTCACGGATAATATTCATCTCGACAAGATTTTTCTAAAAGCTCAACAAATATTGACCATGAGTCGATAAAGTAGGTATATACAGTTTTATACACATATTAATCCTTGTTGTTTTAATTTGTTAGAGTAAATAGTTTTCATAATTTTAACGATTACTTAAATTTTATCAATTTAGATTCAATTTATTCATCGTTATTTTATCATACGATATGCATGATTTGTACGAGTTATTTTCTACGGTAAAGCCAAAGTGGAAGATAACTCTGTCGATAACATCGGTCTCCACTAGAAAAAGTTTTTATTACAAAAAAATTATCGATCGTAGATAATATAATAGTTTAACGTGTATATACATATGTATCTATATTTTTGTCAATTTTTATTGATCTTGTTCTTATCATTTATGTTATAGAATAAGTTCTCGTCAATTTTTTCACACGTAGTCCTATGACAATTACAAATTGTCATTGACTTCAATCGACAACTGGTACAATCTAAATATAAAAATATTGTGCAAGTGCATCGTACAATTGATGGTCGATGTTAAATGCAATATCATGAAGAACGGATGTGTCACCATTGAGAACACCATGACTTCGTATGGTAAGATTTCATTTGATTAAAACTCGTACGATCAAAGAAATTAATTAATTTCTTCTCATTTATGATGAACGAATATATACTGGAGTTTCCATCGATATTTTTTTATGATTTTCAAAATTAATTTTCTTCACAAAAAAGATGACAAATACGAATTTGAAATTATTGGATTGCAAAAATATTAATTTTCTTTTCTTTAATTCAACGTACAACATTTTCAAATAATTTTATTTAAATATATATTTATGTATGTATGTATGTATGTATGTATGTATGTATATATGTATAAATTATTGTAGTTGCTGAGATAAAAATTAAATTTCGAGAAATTGAATTTCTTACATTTAATCAATTTTCGTAAAATCTACAAATAAAATAGAAATATATTATCGTATTTCAATTTTCTTTCTCATACTCATTTAGCATTGCATTAAAAGCAGAGAGAAATTTGCAGTTGAACATAGAAGACTGACATATTAAATATGTAATCAAATAAATTAGATCCTTCATTACGAAAGTTCATAGAGAAAGATCATAAAGAATATTTACATATTTTATACAATATATATGCATATACACACATATACACGCATCTATATATATATATATATATATATATATGAACACAAAAAAATCTAAATATACAACGTATACAAAAGCGACAGGTAAAATCGTCGAGCATAAAACATTTTTATTATTTCAATGTTTTGAAGCTACTTCCAAAAAAAA
>NC_057694.1:7116356-7118937 GCF_014466175.1 Vespula pensylvanica
AGAGAGAGAGAGAGAGAGAGAGAGAGAGACAGAGAGAGAGAGAGAGAGAGATAGCAGCACTTAACAGTAAAACTGTCGTACATAGTCAGGCGGTATGTAGAAGCAACAACATATCCCGGAGGCCGATTCCAGCAGCGCTGGTTCGGATCGTTGCTCGGGGCACGTCGAGGGCAAACACCCCTGGTTGGCCCGGCGGTGTATGCCGGAGGTGGTAGCAGCGTTTACCGGGCCACGCACCACCAAACTGTTCTCCCTTTTGATCGTGAAACGAGAAGAAGGTAGAAGATATTTAGTAAGAAACTTTGCCCGGAGCAAGAATTCATCTTTTCGGTTTAACGTTTGAAAGATATCGGAAAATCTTTTAGCGATAAATCGGATCTACGAAATATTTACAGAGATACATTTGGTATAACACAAAGAGAGAGAGAAAGAGAGGAAGCGCTTACGGTTTCAGAGCTATGGTGTTAGGTACGTTGGAGAAAGGGAGATAGAGATAGTCAAGTAAAACGATATATATATATATATATAGAGAGAGAGAGAGAGAGAATTCTCCCGTACACGATGGTGGGCACAATATTGATCTGTGGGGTGGGCTTTGGGAGATGGGTGTCCTCCACCGCCCAGGCAGTGGCACCCTTCTCTCCTCTCTTCTGTAGAGAGATCTCCTAGTTGTTAGGAGTGGGGAGACCGGTGGCTGCGTGCTGGACCATTCCGCAGGCTCCCGCGAGAGGAATGGTGGGAGTTAGCCGGGAAGCCGGAGAGGGAGAGTAGAGGAGAGGACTGTGTTCTCTGGGATAGCGACAGTGGTGGTGGTGGAAATGGTGATGGAGAAGGAAGTGGAGGTGGTGGTGGAGGTAGAGGTAGAGGTAGAAGTAAAGGTAGAGATAGAGGTAGAGGTGGTGATGGTAGTGGTGGTGGTAATGGTAGGTGGTGGTGATGGTGATGGTGGTGGGGTGGTAACAGTGGTGGTAGTGGGTTTATACGAGAAGCGGGGTGTCTCTGTCGTGTCTATATCGCGCCGGTGGTGGCTGCGAGTCGTAGGTCCATAGCCGGTCTAACTGTTACCTGCCGCTTGCTGTACTTCGTTAAAAGAGATCATTGTTTATTTTTCTTTTCATTTTTAACACTTCGACTTCTTTCCATCTATTCTATATATGTATGTGTGTGTGTATGTATATATATATATATATATTCTTTTGTTTTGTAATACGTTTGGATAAATATTTGAAGGGAATCGTCGTAAATATTTCCATCTTTTTCTCTTCTTTCGAGCTTACTTTTTTAAGAGGTTTTGGAACTCTTTTGGTTTTCTCTTCGAAATAATATTCGTGAGATTACATGTATATATATATATATATATATATATATATATATGTGTGTGTGTAGAGGTAGAGAGAGAAATAGAGAGAGAGAAAGAGGGAAAGATATATATATATATGTATATATACTTAATATATATTAAAAGACATCGGTGCGTATTCGATGAACATCATCGGCACGGTCCGTCGCGACGCGTTCACCACGCCGGTGGCGTGGTGCTAGTGATGGTGTGCTGATGATGGTGGTGTAGGTGGTGCTGCCGGTGGTCTTGCTAGTGGTAGTGGTGGTGGTAGTGGTGGTAGTGGTGGTGGTACTGGTGGTTAAACGACCCTCGCTCGTCCTTCGCCTCGCGAGAGAACACCGCTGACGGGACTCGCGAAGATCGCTTCCTCCACTTTCTCTCTTTTTTCTATCTATCTTTTTCCGCACCTCTTATATTTATCTCTATTTCTCTCTTTCTTCCATTCTTCCATCTTTTCGTTTTTCATCAAACGTTTAATCAAATCTATAGATATCGTCGCGTCTTCGTCCTTCGTACTTTTAATCATCCTCGTTTGCTAATTTGTATATCTCTCTTTCTATACCTATCTATCTACCTCTTTCTCTCTCTCTGATTCAATAATTTTCGTATCGTCGAACATGGCAAAGTCGTTATCACCGTCGCTATTATTATTATCATTATTAATATTCTTATTATCAGCTACGTGAACGAGTGAGAAGAAGCGAGTCTAATAGGTTAGTCGAGATCGACCGGAGTCGTGTTTTTCATTGAGAACGTACGACTGATACATTCTCTTTCTCTCTCTCTCTCTCTCTCTCTCTCTCTCTCTATCTCTATCTCTATCTCTCCAGTAGGATAGGAGGAGGAGGATTATGAGGAGGAAGAAGGAGGTGAAGACTAGGAGATTAGTAACGTTGGATTGTACGCGATAAAGGAGTCGTTGGAAGACAACGACTCGTCAACGGAGAAAGAGAGAGAAAGAGAGAAAGAGAAAGAGAGAAAGAGAAAGAGGGAGAGAAAGAAAAAGAGAGAGAAAAAGAGAGAGACAGAGAGAGAGAGTGGTGGTAGTGGTACTGGTGGTGGTGCTGCTGTTGCTGGTTGAGAAGAGGAGTAGAAGGAGAGAGAGAGAAAGAGAGAGAGAGAGAGAGGGTAACACGCTCGAGGAAGTTGCCTGGATACGGGGGCAGCGGCGGTGGCACCGTGTTGCGCCCTCGTTGAAGGAAGAGGTGGAGGAGGTGGAGGTGGTGGTGGTGGTGGAGG
>NC_057694.1:7119028-7130516 GCF_014466175.1 Vespula pensylvanica
AGAGAGAGAGAGATGAGGGAGAGAGGTGCGCGCGCGCGCGCGCGCGCAACCGAGTGGCCGGCCGAGCGAGAACGCACATAGTACGCCGCGTACGGATTGGAATGGAACGCGTCGCGGACCTCGGCGAAGGTGCTACTTCTTGTAGTGTTACGTGGAAAAGTACGAGGATGCACGAGCAGCTCTTGCTATCGCTAGTAGTCCTGCTCGGCCGACGGCTCCTCAACGTTTCGTTTTCTTCGCGATAACGTTCTACATCCTCGTTATTGTTATTGTTATTATTGTTATTGTTATTATTATTGTTATTATTGTTATTATTGTTTTTCTTTTTTTTTCTTCTTCTTCTTCTTCTTCTTCTTCTCTTGCATCCTCTTCTTATTTTTCTTATCGGCGTTGGTATCCTTCTCTAAGTGTCTAATTGTTTTCGTATCTATTATTTTTGCTTCCACAGTTATTTTGATAGTTCTTCTATTTCCATCGTATTCTTTCCGTCTTCTCTAACCGCGTCTATCCTTATTCATCTCTTTTCATTATTTTCGTACTTGCGTATATATGCTCGTTCGCGTACATCCCGATTTGCTATCGCGCGCGTACATATCGTCAAATCTTTCTTTTCCCTTTTTCTAATAGGGAGTGTTGTCGGAGAGAAAGAGAGAGAGATAGAGAGCGAGGGAGAAATAAAGAGGAAGAAAGATAGCTGAGTGACAGAATATAAAAGTGAACGAAGAGGATTCGTGTTATGGAAGAGAAACGCGAAACGGCAGGATCAATCGTGTGGATAACGGACGAAATGATGTCCTTCTTAAAAAGGAAGGATCGTGTCGGCGACACCTGTGTATTTTGTGCGCTGTCATAGTACGAGGGACTAACTTATTCTTCGTCCTGCGATTTATTTTTTAACAAAAAGTATCTCCGTGCTCCGTGGAGTCTTTCTTGAGATAACTGCGAGACGCGAGAGAGCGTGGTACGTAACGCGACAGGCTTAGATAATTCATTTTTAATTGGCCGTCGATACTCGTAAATCGACAAATTTTTCGCAAGAGTTTTTCCTTTAAACGAATCGAAAGATGTTTCCTTTTTCTTTTCATTTTCTTTTTTTTTTTCATTTTCATTTATTTATTTATTTATTTTTTTCTATCGAAATTATGTCTACACCATTTGTGAATTCGTTTATGATTTTAATATTATTTTGACGTGAAAAACGATGACACTTTTACGTATGTATGACAGAAACAGAGAGAAAGAGAAAGAGAGAGAGAGAGAGAGAGAGAGAGAGCAAATATACGAGCAGTTCTTCGATTTTCGATGCGCTCGTAAAAATCGTTATATCGTTGCGCCTATAATACACGAAACGTCTCTCGATAAATAAACTGATGTCGTTGAAATGAGTAGCTCGCGCGTTTATAATGTCGAAAGAGGTGGGATGTGATAGGATGGAGTTGGGTGGGGTGAAATAGGGTGGGGGCTGAAGCGAAGGGTTGCTACTCGAAGAGATACAACGAACTTCGAATGCTCGCTTTTATGAGAGGGACGTTACGTTACTTATCTGTACTATCAAACGCAACGAAAAGAAAACGATAAAGTACTGTCGTATGAGTCATATTTTCCCATTACATACTAGTAAAGAGAAACCATAAGGATAACGTCGTTTATATCCTTCTAAGACAATATGTGTGTACGCGTACATCTTTATTTTATTTTTTTATTCTCTCTCTATCTCTTTCTCTCTCTCTCTAGAAAATCTTATTTCAAAGAAATTTTTAAGATTTTCTTTGTCTTCTCTCTCGCCTTCTCTCTTTTCTTTTCTTTTCTTTTTTTTTTCTCTTTCCTTCTTTACATCAAGGAGTTAAATGAAAGGACACGAAAATATATTTATTTGAAAAATTTCTCGATTTATCGAGATAGCGTTGAAAATGTAGCAGAGACGAATCGTGAGAGATATCGACAGGCTCGTCAAGAATCAACATTTTCTCTGTGTTCGAAAGTAAAACACACGTACATGGAATGAGAGGGACAGGGAGGGAGGGAGAGAGAGAGAGAGAGAGAGAGAGAGAGAGAGAGTCAGAACACAACGAAACGAATATTATCTCGTTCTTTCCGCACACGCGGAGACGTCCGATACATTTCGAAAAGATATCTAGATACCAGTTGACGTATCGAAAAATTTGCTTTCTCTAACTAAATCTTTCTAAATCGCTCTGAAAAAATCCTTTGGAAAAAAAGTTCTCTTTCGAAACGAAATTCCAACGAAGATACCACTATAGCGCAGATATTTAAACTTAAAAGCTCGTTCCCCGTTTGAAACGTAAGAGATTAGAGAGTCTTGAAAAAGCAAAGATTTCGATTGTCGAAGAAAAAGAATATTTGGATGAGAGGAAACGGTTGGGTTGGGAGTAACGATTGTAATGGGATGGGAAGATGCGATTGGGAGAATCTAAGAAATCTGCGATCAAGAAATGATTGAAATTATTTTCAGAGGGAAGGAACAAAAAATGGTTGAATCGTGGAGGAAGTATCATTGGAGAGATACGAGTACTGCGACAACGAGGAAAACAAAAACAGCGTAGCGGTCGACGGGTTAGCGATCGCTCGAAGAAGAAGAAGAAGAAGAAAAAGAAGAAAAAGAAGAAGAAGAAGGAAGAGGAGAAGGAGCAGGAGGAAGAGGAGGAGGAGGAGGTGGAGGAGGAGGAGGAGGAGGAAGAGGTGTGTTGGAGAAGGGAGGAGAGGAGAGGAGGAAGAAAAACGGGGAGATTCGAGGTAGAAGAAGAAGAAGAAGAAGAAGAGGAAGAAGAGGAGGAAGAGGGAGGAGGAGGAGGTGGAGGGGGGGTAGAAGAAGGTGGTGGGTGGTGGAGGTGGTGGTGGTGCGGAAGGACGAGGCTTGGGTTCCCTCGATCGCGCGATAGCCCATCGTCGAATAATCTGAAAGAGGACGCTCGGTTATGACGGCGAAATCGGGAGGTTCTCGCACACTCGGTTACTCGGTTAGTCGCGAATTTTAGTCGTGGAAGGACTACCGCGTCGAGAGCTACGTATCACGATCACGATAGATCATGAGAATTATATTTGTATTCGTATCAGTCGCGCGACTTAGGATCGTCGTACCTACCCTTGGAAATCTTTCGGAAAGCTTCGAATTTAACGCAGAAGATTTAGGAAATTAAAGGAACAACGTTTAAAGTGGAACGTCCTTCAACGTGTGTGTGTATATATATATGTATATATATTTATATATTTATATATTTATATATTAAATAGTTTATTTGTATATCTATATATATATATATATGTATATATGCGTATATAGAAGTATTTGATATCGGTGATTCGAAGGTGGACCGGTAGAAGAATAAAGCTGAGCGTCATGGCGCACAAAACTACTACGGGTTGCCTGCCACCGATAGAAATTTGGATGGTCAGGACTTGTCTGCCGATTGTACTCCTGCTTATCGTCGTATCTCAGGGTAAGTGATAACACTTGATATTTCGTTATCTTAGTATTAATGCAATTCTCTTTTAATGACATTTCGTCGAGATATAGATATTGAAATTTTTAATGATCTTGAATCAATGCGAAATTATATTTTTATTGTTAAAATAAATATTCCATTTGTGAGAAGACAAGGGTATTGAGTGGGTGGGTGGGTGCTCGAGCGCGTGACGATTTCGTCACATCGTTTTATCATCGTGTTGAACAAATGCTCGATCAGTTTTGAACACGTTTCTCGTTTTTCTTCATGATCCTTCACGATATTTTAAGATCGTAACTTTAGGATCCTGAATCCGACAGGAGACGTATCCTGGGGTTGTCGCGTTTTTTGAAATATTACGGATTGTAAAGGATGCACGTGCTCGAATACAAGGTCCTGCGTTATGCTTCTAACGACAAAATTTCACTCGGTTTTCTCTCTACGAAGAAGAAAGTAAAATCATATCTATACACGGATAGATATATAAGTATCGTCTATATTATTTAATAAATGGGAGAAACAAAGTGATAGGATTGGTTAATGAAAAGACAGACCGATAGATATCGAAAATATAAATAAACAAACGAGGGAGAAAAAAGAAAGTAAATAAAAAATGAGAAACAAAAAAAAAAAAGAAATATAAAAAATACAAAAATTAAAAAATAATGGAACGTTCGTACGACTACGAAGATATTATTTACCAAACGCATTTTATATATATACGTATAGCGTCGTTTTGTTTAAGCTTAAATTCAATTACGTATCGTTCGTTGAAAAATATATTCGTAGCTTTTTGTTCTTTTTCATTTCTTCTTTTTTTTACATATTTTATTCATTCGTTCGTTCATTCATTCATTCATTCATTCATTCATTCATTCATTCATTCATTCATTCATTCATTCATTTATTTGTTTATTTTATTTTATTTTATTTTTTTTTCTCGTTCGAGCCGATGTACGCTCGAATTCACGCTCGATTTCACCGGATTACAGATCATTTATATTTTCGATGGACGTAGGTACCATCGGTTCGATATGGTTCGAGTCGGCTTTCTCGCCGAGCTTATCGCGATCAACGACTTCGTTGATTGGAAAGAGAATAAGCGTCGATTACGAAGGAAATGTACTGTTCCGTAAATCCAAAGGGAAAATTTTCTCTCTTTCCTTCCTTCTAAATGAAAATCTTATCTCTTTCTCTCTCTTTCTCCCTCTGTCATTTTCCCTTTAACTGTCTTCTTTATCCGTTCGATCAGCTTTCATTCGAAGAGCATTCTTGATTCTTTTTAAATTCGTTTTTAGTTCGAACGAGAAAATTTGAAAGAATTATTCGGATGGATACTTCTTTGTTTTTCCTTCTATTTTTATATATTTTTTGGTTCTATAAAAAAAAAGTCTTATTCGTCGATCATCAAAGTTGTTTCATTCAGCGTTAATCAATTCGAAAGAAATCATTCCCATATTCATTCGTTTCGTTTCATTTCGTTTCGTTTCGTTCCGTTTCGTTTCGTTTCGTTTTGATTCGTTTCGATTTTGAGTCGATTGAGATCGAGTGGAAAGTGCGGCTGACCTTCATTGTCAGAGGTAAAGAGTTTACGATAGATCGAGCTTAAGTTTTTTTTTTCTCCTTTTTTTCTTCCTTTTTTTTCTCTTTTTCGACAAAATACCAAAAAAATACCAAAAAAAAAAAAAAAAAAAATATCACTCCTCTCATCCGTTCACTGGCTCTCGTTAATTCGTTTAGAAAATAAATCTTTTTTCACTGTATTTCTTTCCTATATTTTGTTCTTCAACTCGTATCGATAAAGATTTGTATATATTCGATAATTAACTTTTGTTCGAATATAAATTTGTTGTCGTGCGGTATCACTCAAGTTAAACGAGGGCAAATTAATTTTTTTCTAAATTATTTATAATGGATAATGATATTTTCTCTATTATAGAAAATCATTTCTTTTTTCTTTCTTTCTTTCTTTTTTTTTTTTTTTTTTTTATTTGTAACTCTCTATAATTTCCTTCTCTTTGTTCAAAAATTATCAGTTAGTTCGATAACAAAAGTTAACGAATGGCCAACGATGATCGAGTAACTTTCTAACAACGTATGGTGAAAGGACACAAATATATATCGGAGGTCCCTTCGTGATCGATGTCGAGGATTCATGCTTTTGAATTCGTGGACTTCTTTGACAGTGAAATGAAAATCGTTATTGGTTTCGTGTTTTCAACGCCAGGGAGAAAGTGTCAGCTCACCTTTAACAAACTCGTCGATGCTTTACATAGTTTCAATCTTTTTTTATGGAACCAATCGACGATACACCGCGAATTATATTTAATTTATACTATAAATCCAAACGAGAAAAAAAAATTTAGATTGGAAATATATAGTATTCTTAAAATCGATACTAAAAAAGAAGTATATATATATATATATATATATATATATATATATATACATATCTGTTTTTTTTTTATTTTTATATAGATATCGAGACTAAAAATTAAATCTAAAAATTGAGATGCACGATCGAGTTATCGAACCGAAAAAAATTAATTTTTCGTTAATTAATGAATTCATTCATTCATTCATTCATTCATCCATTCATTCATTTATTAGCCTATATAATATATAACATAAGAAAATATAAAAAAGAAAAAACTATATATCTATATATATTTTTTTATTTATTCGGGGTATATTTTTCTCTCTCTTTCTTTCTCTCTCTCTCTTTCTCTCTCTCTCTCTCTCTTTCTCTATATAATATATATATATTTTTTTTTTCGAGAAGATGAAAATAACGAGTGAAAATGAAAATTTTATTTGAATAATTAGCGACTAAATGGAGGAGATAGTCTACGTGCACGTAGGAGACCATTTTCGACAATGGAAAATCGTATGCATTCGCTACAAGTTTTTGCAGATCCTGAGTAACTGCAGTTTCACTTTGATTAGCACGTCCGCACAAAGCGGATATTCGAGGTAAACGTTAATTGGAGACGGTACACCAAGCTCCAACGAGTTTCACCACGCTTTTAGAGTTTCGCCTTTTTCATCTCCTCTCTCTCTCTCTCTCTTTCTCTCTCTCTCTCTTTCTCTTTCTCTTTCTCTTCCTTTCGTTCGTTTTATCTTCCTTCTATCTTTTCTCCCTCCTTCGGTGCAGCTCGTTGCGCTCTCTCTGCCTTCTCTCCCTTCGTTTTTTTGCAATAACCTATGCAATTCCTTTTCTTCGAAAGCGTCGAATCACCAAACGATACATTATTCAAGAAGTACATAGAATCTAATCGCGAGCGCTTTCCACGAATCTTCTCTCCTATTTCTTCTCTCGCAGAAATCTTACATTTCCTTGTGGTTTTTCAAAGAGAGAGAGAGAGAGAGAGAGAAAGAGAAAGAGAAAGAAAAAGAGAGAGAGAGAGCTCTTTCGTAAAGGACGAGCAAATTGATTTGGAGACTCGTCCGAGAACTCGATTCGATGGAAAAGCTTTCAAATAATCTCTTTCGTCTTTCGGAAAATATAAAATAGGAGGTTGTTTCGCACGAAAAAAAAAAAAGGAAAAGAAAAGGATCCATAAAAAAAGAAAGAAAGAAACGAAGTAGAAGAAGAAGAAGAAGAAGAAGAAGAAGAAGAAGAAAAGATTATATCGCGCGAAATTTTTATTTATTCTCGAGTCGAAACCTCGACGAAGGAGGAAGAAGAAAAAAGAAAGGAGAAATCGAACGATCGATCGATTTCTCTCAACGAACGATGAAAAATCAATGACGAAAAGAAGAACAAATTAAAATAAAAATTATCACACGAATAATTATGGTAAGCTTGATTTGTTCATCGAAAAGGAGCCTTTGGTGTTAACGAAATAATGTTGCAACGAATATTACACGTCCAAGTGTCCAAGTGTACTCGTGTTTTCGTCACTTTGTAAAACTGCATTTGGTCGTGCCACCACGCAAACAAAGTTTCCATTTGCTGCTGTCCCTTCTCCCTTTGAAACTCCCCTCTCTCCTTCGAACTCTCCTCTCTCTTCTCTCATCGAATCACCCTCTTCGTTCTACCACCCCCTTTATTGCTCACTCTCCTCCCTCCTCTCCCTTTCACCTACCACCACCTACCGGTGGTCTCCATCGTTCTCGTCATACCTCCGAAATTCCACTCTTTCCATCGACCCTCGAACGACGAAACGTTCTTTCGACGAATAGAATTCTGCGGTTTTAGAAACAGCACGTACGAAATTATATTCACGTAGCTACGTAGATTTGTTTCTTTTCTAATTCGCCGAAGGAAAACGACATTTTGTCGTACTTCGACGAAAACTTTCTTAAAAATTTAATTTCTTTCCTTTTTTTTTTTTTTTTTTTTATATTTCTCGACTGTTTGTACAATTCGATGAATTCGTGCTAATCGTTAAACGTTCAATGAATAATTTATTATGAATAATTATTGTAAGTATTTCATTAATTATTATAAACGTTTATTATAAACAGAAACGTTTAAATACTTCGAAGGTATTTATAATGATATCGATCGATCGTTGATTAGTTTTTTCTTTTTCTTCTTCTTTCTTATTTTTTATTTTCTTTTTTTTTTTTTTTTTTTTTTTTTTTTTTTTTTTTTTTTTTTTTTTTTTTTTTTTTTTTTTTTATGATAATTCTTTTATAAGATTATACGTACGATTACATAAGTATAATTGCATAAGTAGAACGAGAAAATATTTTGATAAATTCATAATTAATGAATACTTATTAATTTCGATTTGTTCATTATCCATCATGATCATTTTCTTTTGCGATAATCGGAAACGAATCTTTACGACGTGTAAATTTTCAAAGATAGATATATATATATATATATATATATATATATATATCGACTCATTCCACTCGTCATTCTTCTTTCGACGTTATCTCGAATGATTTTACGTATTTTTTATGTAGAAAATAATAAAACCTACATAATACGTTTCAAGATAATATAAATCTTACAGTATGGATATAATATTATACTATCGCTTGTTGTTTATAACAACGTTAGATAAAATATATGTTTGTTACTATCGAAAAAGTGCTTTTAATACCATTATATATTCTTTAATCTCCAATAAGAAAAAGATTTCCTTTTTAAAAGTTTTTAGATAACACGTATCTTTACGTTGCGTTAACGTTTTATGTTAGAGAACTTAGGGAGAGAAACGGATAGATAAATAAATAGAGAGAGAGAGAGAGAGAGAGAGAGAGAGAGAGAGAGAAGACAGAGAAAAAAAAAGAGAGGGTTAATACACCACCCTAGAATTTTCTTCTAGAAAGACCAAAGTGATCTCCTCGTGACGCTCTTCTGACATCGTCGTAGGAAGAGTCACGAGACCCTTGAAAAGTAACAGCCTTCGTGTTCTCGTTTTAACGAAGCGCAGATTTGAAAGCTTTATCGAATTAGTTCGTGGCACGGTGAGTTCGAACCAGCGATGCATGATTCCTGCCCGACGAAATTCCATCATTATTATTTCAATGCGATTACAAATCCCTCTGCTTCGTCTATCACGTTCCTCTCTCAAAGCTTTATTTAATGCTTAATATATTATTTTTGTTGTTGTTATTATTATTATTATTATTATTATTATTATTATTATTATTATTATTGTTGTTCTTATTGTTGTCGTTGTCGTGGGTGATGTTGGTATTGGTGTAGGTATTGTTATTTAAAGAAATGATTTCGTTAGAGTTTCGATTTTTTCGTCATTTTATTTCTTCATTTATTTTTCTTTCCTCTCTCTTTTTCTTGTTCTTTTTTTTTTTTCTTTTTTTTTCGTTGGTACAATCAATACACTCCGTTACAAATATTATGTGTACGTAGATATACGGAAGTAATAATGCGTATCGAGAAATGATATTGATTTTATTTTTTGATTTTATTAATCGATTTTTCCATTTCTTTCTTTCCTTTCTTTTTCTTTTTTTTTTTTTTCTTTTTTACAAATATTATACGTCCTGTTAGAAATATTATTTTTCAGGATTATGTGAAAGTTATTACCTGATATATCGAAGGAATTACGTTGGTGGATTATGATATTTTTCTTTTCTGCGTCTAGTAAACATGTTTTGTTACAAATAGTTAGGATATAAGTAGAGTCTTCTAACGATGATAAAAAGTGCGTCGGTAGGGAAATTAGAAAAAAGTTTGCGTAGGAAGAAGGATCGATTGATCGTGTAAGAAAGTGAACGAATAAAAATAGCATACTCGGCTATTGTTCCTTTCGTTAATTCTCATTGACACTCCTTCTTGTATTTTATATATATGTATAAACGCACGCACGCATACAGACGCACGAGCAATATATAAATATATACGAAGGTTTTTTTCTAACGTATAGAAAGTCTCATAAAGTATAGAATATTTTTATGTATCCTCCGCCTACTATCTCGAATTCAAAAGGGGGGGGGAAAAAAAAAAGGAAAAAGAAAAAACCATCGATCAGATATTCAAACATTTACCTACGCTACCTTCGTACATTTACTACAACTATTCGAACAATAACAAAAATTATTTACAAGCGATATAAATGATATAAGATTACGTACGATTAAATGAAATTTTGATGAAGAATCAAGCAGCTCGTTAATTCCCGCGCCGTTTTTTTCTGACGTGTGTTTCATTGATGTTTACAAAAACGTGTACCTGTCAAATACTTCGTAGAGAATATTCGTAGGTGCAAACAATATATGTTTGCGCATGTGCGTTTGTTTACACATGTGTGTAAATAGACAGATAGACGGACGGACGGATAGATGGACAGACGGACAGACAGATAGATAGATAGATAGATAGATAGATAGATAGATAGATAGATAGATAGATAGATAGACAAAAAGAGAGAGTGAGAGAGAAAGAGAGAAAGAAAGAGAGGGGATATATTCAATACGTCCTTTAAAAAACCGGCATAGCCAGGAGTTTTAATATTCGACCTCTTTCGCTAAATCCAACGTGTTTGCACGAGCAAACACATCGAGCTGTGTGAGCGCGCTCGCTCACTATTATAAAGAACAATGAAGCATTAAAATCTCTCTCTCTCTCTCTCTCTCTCTCTCTCTCTCTCTTTCTCTCTCTCTCTCTGTGTGTGTGTGTGTGTTGGATCGATCGGCTGTCAAGCCAACGCGTTCGTCGAAGTGCCTGTCAACGGAAGAGCTTGGCTTTGGCCGAGCCTGATTGAACGGGATATGTGGCACGCATTAGAGATGCATGCCTGACTCGATTATGCATTTCCAAGAAAGGAAGAAGCTGCGTCGATACTCTCTCTCTCTCTCTCTCTCTATCTCTCGCTGTCACTTTTTCTTTTGTCTCTCTTCGTTATCCTCGACGCCTTACTTCAATCTCGAGAACACGAGTTGTTCTATTTCATTTTCATTCGAAAGAAAAATTAATACGAATTTCTATCGAATTATCTGTACTCTTAACAGAATGTTTCGTTTTTTCTTTTTTATTATTCTTTTTTCCCTCTTTTTTTTCTTCATTCTTTTCCACGATTTTTTTTTTTTTTTTTTTTTTTTTTTTTACCGAGGAGAATCAAAAGGAACAGCGTTGGAATAGCGTTCCTGGATTTTTGTTAAAACGTTACTCTTGTCCTTCCTCCTAATTCTTGTTTTTTTTTCTTTCTCTCTCTCTCTCTCTTTTTTTTTCCTTTTTTATGTACGTTTCTTTTCTCTTTCTTTTTTTCTCTTTTCTCTTTCATTTTGTTTCCTTCGAGGGACGTTTTCGTCCTTGGTAACTACATACGAGGGATATATGTATATATAGTATGCGTACGTGCGAGATGAGAGGCCGAGTAACTTTCAATGAAATTTACATATCACCGAGTTTCTACATTTGCGAATTAAATAGAAAATGCGAAAGAAAGTCGAGGGAGATAGGTGTTTCTTTGCTCTTGAAATCTCGTCGAGTATACGACAACAACCCCTTTCTATTTCCTTGGAATTTTAATGTTTGTAAAACGCCTTTTTATTTCCTTCGCGATTTATCCAAGAAAAATAAAACAAAATAAAATAAAATA
>NC_057694.1:7130616-7140667 GCF_014466175.1 Vespula pensylvanica
GGGTGGGAGGAGGATTACTTCTTTCGAAAGTAAAAATCAGAAAGAAAGAAGTAATAAAAACGGTTTAAAAAGGATCGTTTTTTTTCCGAACAGCTGATCCTCATCAGGATTGAAGAAGAACGAAGAGAATAATAAAGGATTTCGATCATTTTATTTCGTTCGTTCGTATTCCAAAGGGAGAGAAAGATAGAATAAAAGAGAAAGAGAGAGAGAGAGAGAGAGAGAAAGAGAGAAATAGAAAATGTCTAAGTACATAGGTTAATGTGACTTTTGATTAAACGAGACCATTCTGACGGTTTACTACTGGTAGTTAAGTTCGTGTGTATGACGACTACCGATAGGGTGGTAGTAGACGAGTAGTAGTCGAATACAAGGGGTAGCTACGCGTTCGTATATTTTGTGAGATCGTGCCTAACGTTGTAACACAGTACATACAAGTTTATTTCGTTTGTACGTTCGTTCGTATTACGTTCGTATCGACGTAGGTTGGTTGTTGGTACATACGTTGGTTCGTTTCTACGTTCATACGTTTGATTCGTACATTCGTTCGTTCGTTCGTTCGTTCGTTCGTTCGTTCGTTCGTTCGTAGGTTCGTACGTTCGTCCATTTGTTCGCGTAGGTGTTGAGTTCGCGTGGGTGTTGGTTCACGCGAGAATATAGGATCGATTCGTGCGGAAGACGCGTGTAGCGTAGCGTTAAGCAAAAGAAGAAGCGTTCGAGGACTGGGATGAGTCGAGTCGAGTCGAGTCAAGTCGAGTCGAGTCGAGTTGAATCGACTTGAGTCGAGTCGAGTCGAGTCGAGTCAAGCCGAGTCGAGTCGAGCCGAGTCGAGTCGAGTCGAGTCGAGTCGAGTCGAGTCGAGTCGAGTCGAGTCGTACCTAGTAAGGTATCTTCTACCTACGTATTACACAAGCTCGTAGAGCATGATGACGAAGGGTGAGTAAAAGGCTTGGAGAGAGGGATGGTGGTGGGACAGATGGTGGCGAGGAGGGAGGGTTGAGCTTGGATGGGAGAGGGTTAGCGGTTCTCTCGTAGAAGAGAAAAACATTTTTCTATCTCGCATCGTTGAACTTCGTCAGCTCGACCGAGCGTACGTGCGATCGACTTGCTTACGATCCTGTTTTCTCTTTCTCTCTCTCTCTCTCTCTCTCTCTGTCTTTCTCTCTCTCTCTCTTTCTTTTTTTCTCTTTTTCTTTCTCTCTCTTTCTCCCTTCCAATGCGTATGCGTGTCACCAACACACGCATGCGTCCTTTATGAATGGCGATATTGTGCGAGTGATCGATCGATGCTCCTAGCTCGATATATCGCGAGCTCGACTCGACGGGAGTTCGAATATCAGTTGAACCGAAAACGAAACCAAATTTGTCCGGCGATGATTTCATTTTTCTTTTTTTTTCTTTTTCTTTTTGCCTCTTTTTTCTTTTTTTTTTTTTTGCTCTAAATAATCCTCGCTTTATCATCTCTCTCTCCCTCTCCTCGTCTCTCTCTCTCTCTCTCTCTCTCTCTCTCTCTCTCTCTCTCTCTCTCTCTCTCTCTCTCTCTTTCTCTCGACTATTTGTTCTTTTTTTTTATTTCTCTTTATATATCCTTTTTTATTTTTTATTTTTTTTTTTTTGAGAATCTTTTTGTTTTATTACCTTTCAGAGGGTATCGTTCAAAGTAGGAAAAAGATTTATTTCATTGTCCGAAATAATATACGCGATTTTGTACGACATGTATATATATATATATATATATTATATCCTTGCTTTTATAATATACTTTTATACACGCTTATCTTTTTTATCCTTTAAATTTCTCCGATAAGTGGTAATAGTACAAAATCCATCGTCTTTGTTCTCTTTATTTATTTTCTTTTATCTTGTCCATCATCCGTAACTCGATCAAGCTTGATATTTACAATATTACAATATTTAAATTATCCCTCGTATAGAAAACAGATGAGAAAGGATACACTCAGGATTGGATTTAGAAATATTTCCAAAATTACGTATTGTTTAACATTATTTCATCTAACAGATTAATTTCACGTTATCAAAATTTATAACGAACTACGATATTATTAAAATAATCGAAAAAAAAATATATATATATATATATACATATATAAAAGAAATTCATTCTTAAAATTGCATATTGAAAAATACGACGATTACTTTGTCAAATTTAATATTTCAAATAGATATAAATATAGTAATCCGATAATCTACTTAATGGGACTTTTAGAAGAATTAAAGAAATTTATTGTTGAAGTAGGGACGAAAGGGGTTAGAGAAGAGAAAGGAGACGAGGAAGGGAAAGGGGAAGAAAACGGAGGAGAAGAAGAAGGGAAGGGATGATAGGGGTGAGAGAAAAGGTGAGCTTGGAAGAGGTTCAGGCACGATTAATTCACGTCGGACGTACGCGCGTTTTTCGATGGATAGGTCAATTTATCACGCGAGCGCTCGCGCGGGAATGGAAGCGAGTTAGAGAGTAGGTGGAGGATATGGAGGTGGAGATAGAGGAGGAGGAGGTAGAGGAGGAAGAGAAGGAGGAGGTAGAAAAGGGTGAAGGGTGGGTTTAGGTTGAAAGAGAGAAAGAAGATAGGAGAAAGAGAGACGTTTGGAGTGGTGCTTTCGGAATCTAAAATTGCACGTCCAATCCCGCACAGGAGAAAGAGAGAGAGAGAGAGAGAGAGAGAGAGAGAGAGAGAGAGAGAGAGAGAGAGGAAGAAAGAGAGTGAGTTCAGCTCAGTTTAATTTGTCATTCATGGATTCGCCCGCGAGGAAAGAACAACTACTGTAGGTCGGAACGATTTCTCCTTTTCAACGATCGAAAACAGAAAGAGCGAGAGTGAGAGAGAGAGAGAGAGAGAGAGAGAGAGAGAGAGAGAGATTGCAAATAAAAAAGACAAAGATAGAAGGAAACATTGTTTGTTAATTTTCTCCTATAACGTTCGCCATTATATATCGATATTATTTTATGTTATATTATTTCGTTTTCTTTTTATTTCTTTTGAGAGAGAATTAATCGGGCGACTAATATCTCTCGTCAATTAATTAATTAATTAATTAATTAATTAATTAATTAATTAACTAATAAATTTGTTTATACACACACACACACACACACATATATATATATGAAAAATAATTGGTTTATAGATAGTTAAAAAAAGAGAAAGACAGAAAGCGAGAGAAAGAGATGATAAAAATGATAATACCGTGACTATAATTTTGATTACCAAAAAAATACTTTCTTTATGGTTCATTGGAAGAATTCTTTCTCGACGTTTATTTACTTGGTCATTCGCTCGATTTGAGAGAATAAGTGGAGTAAGGTAAACAGAGTGGGGGATAGGGGTGAGAGAGTAAATCATAACAAAGAAAAGTTTTAATCGAACCACCGTGGCATCCCCGACAGTTACGTAGCAATCCTGTTGGAAATGAAAAGAACGGCACACGAGAGAAATTAACCGAGCTGCGTACACACACACACACACACACACGTATATATTTATTACGAGTGTATATCGTGAAACTCATTATGTCATTTTTTTTTAATTCGGCACGTGCATCCTTCTCTCTCTCTCTCTCTCTCTCTCTCTCTTTTTCTCCTAGATTTCGTCGTCGTAACGTTATGTAAATTTTCTCGTCAAAGTTCAGAATTCTCTTCTCTTCTCTTCTCTTCTCTCTTTTGCTTCTTAGTTTGCTAGGCAGCCGGTGTTCTCTAAGGGTAACGGATTGATTTACGTCCCGTCGTAAAACCTGGAAACTCTCGAGAGACGCGGTTAGAGAACTCGACGCAGCATCTTCCGTCATCTCGTTTCTCTTGCGGGATGGATCTTTCAGATTGGAAGAGTAAGGACAGAGAGAGAGAGAGAGAGAGAGAGAGAGAGAGAGAGAGAAAAGGACCAATGGTCGAAGTATGAATTTCCTAGGCTCGCCACGCGACCACACGCGTCTATCGATTTTTTTTCTTTCTCTTTTTTCTTCTTCTTCTTTTTTTTTTTTTTTTTTATTTAAATCAAAGCTATTCACAACAGGTCGAAGTTCATTCGAGATCTTCTTTTTTTTGTTCTTTTTTTTTTTTTTTTTTTTTAATAGTGATTTATGCCTTCGAACATCCCTTCTATTCGGTCCAATTTTCACAATTTAGTCGGACAGTATGGCGGAAATTGTCGGTCCGATAAACTTGCACATGTTCAACGTTATATCATCCAGTACTGTGCCGTGCAAGCTACTGATACTACTGAAAACCAAAACAATAAGTAAGACGATAAATCTGTATTCTAGGTCATTGCACGCTCGCAAATATTCGTTTGGTTCGACCCGATCAAGACTATGAGTTAAAGATGTACACGTAATTTTTCAAAGAGAAGAATGATAACGATCGTTTTCAATTATTTCGTTCATTCATTCATTCATTCATTCATTCATTAATTATTATTTTTTCATTCTTATATACAGGTGTATATAAAAATGTCCTTTACATATGTATAATAAGTCCTGTGAGATCGACGATTACATCTTTATTAGACTTACATCTTTATGGGAATCGAGCAGTCGCATAAAAAAAAAAAAAAAAAAGGAAAGATCGTGTAAACCGATGATAACTACCAACTTGTATATACCATTTGCTCTAATTACGAAAGGAAAGTCTGAAAATTTGGCAAAGTTATTCATTAGCGAGTTCGGACGTTACGTTCAAAGTTCGTTTCAGGGAGTAATATTCATAATAATATTTTACGCGAGTTTCGTTATATATTTTTGTTCTATTTTCTTTCTCTCTTTTGTCTTTTTTTTTTTTTTTTTTTTTTTTTTTTTTTTTTTTTTTTTTTTTTTTCTTTCTCTTGCTCACGAATACTTCTTCACATACGTACATTCGGATGTATACTACATGTGCAAACGTAAAATATATACGTAGATACAAAGCCATTTTGGTGGTTCGTTCATGTTTTCAGTATAATAATCTACTAACGCATGTTCCAGGTGAAACGAAATAATATGGTGATAACGACCGTTAGTAGTCGGGATTATGCTTATGCGATTTCGAGTCGTTAAAGTTTCTTGGCAAACGCGTTAAATGTTTCTCGGGATTATTTAGAAACATGCACGAAAGAGAGCTTTTTTTAATACAAACGAGAGAAAGAGAGAGAGAGAGAGAGAGAGAGAGAGAGAGAGAGAATGAACGCCGTTTATATAATATCTTGTCTCTTTCCTGGCGATGTATATTTCCAAAAAAAAAAAAAAAAAAAAAAAAAAAAAAAAAAAAAAGAATTAAAAGAAACAAAAATTAAAATAAAATAAAATAAAGCATGATAAAAAAGATCATGATAAAACCTCGTAGCTTTCGATAATTAAAGTTCGTTCAGTGCCTTGCTAACTACCTCTCGAATGTATACACGTATGTTTAAAGAAAAATATTAGTCAATGAAATATTTTTAAATCGTAGTCCCTTAGAATACTATCATTCTCGATCTCGTATTCTAGATTATTTCTGGCACGCGACACGCGTGACACCCAACCCGTTGAAATTGGATTCTTCGACGGGCAACGTTACTTTCTTTTTTCCTTTTTCGTGGAAAGCCACGAATGGAATTTTTAACTTCGTACCTTCTTTTCGAACATATACATACTTACATACGTACATACGTACATACGTACATATATATATATATATATGTATATATACAAGATATGTATACGTACATAGAGGAAGCAAGATACTTTCAAGTTTCAAGATTCGCCGTGTTTTCGTGCACCAATCGCATCTACTGAAAAATTCATATTTTTTTTCTTCTTTTTCTTTTTCAAAAATCCTCAAGATGGCTACCAACTCGTCACAAAGTAAACCACTATCATTCGTTATCTTTCCTTCAACCTCTCCTCTCTCTCTCTCTCTCTCTGTTTTTATCTTTCTCTATCTTTCTCTCTTCCTTCGAGCCCATTGAACGCAAGCTTATCCCTTGGCATATTTTCTTCTCTTGAAACTTGAAATGATCAAAGCGAGTCAGTCAATTTCATGTAAATTCGAAAGTAGTATCTAACCGATCAAAACATGAGAATGATATATGAAATTTTCTTCAGCTTCGTATTATACATGTATAAATGTATGTGTGTCTATATATATATATATATATATATATATATATATATATATAAAATGTGAGAAAATATAGCGAGTGGTTTACTCGAATGAAAGGAATTCTTTGTCGGGCGTGTGTCGCCAAGGAAAGAAAAAAAGAAATAAACAAAGAGAAAAAGAGAAGAAAAAAAATGTAAAAGAAGATTTACAACGCCTTGTCATTTATCTCAGTCAAGTATATTAGAAATTCAACAATTTTTCACGATATCAATTTCATAAAATATTTGTGATTTCCTTATCTTGATAAATGTGACCCGTCGGTTATCAAAGCGATTATTATAGTTCTGTTTTTAAAAATTAAAATTTTTTTTATTTTCATAAAGGAATTATTTCTTTTTTGTTTTTATTCAAGAATTAATGTACTTATTTTTTCTGTACTGATCGTTATAAAAGAAAAAAAAAAAATGATAATTTTGGAATAATTTAATTCCATCAGAAAGATAGAGAAAAAAAATACACACACACACATAGGTGTACTACGAAACGTGAAAGATAATTTTTATAATCATCGAGATGAAATATTCTTTGCGATTCGATCGTTAATTCCAGTTAGTTTTCGTTGACACACTTAGATACATGTAAGTTATTATATTTTAATATAGAGCACGATATTCATACGTCATAATCGGTCATAGTGACGCGTCGGCCATACTTGTAACTCGGTTTCACGAGTTTCCACCGTGGGACCATCTGCATCGTGCTTTCCACCCTACTTCTTTATCCGTACTCTCCCTCGGGATTAATATTTCAAAATTAAGCTGCAACCTGCTCAAGTCCAATCCGACAAATCTCGATATCAATTTATTAATGTCGTTACATTATACCGGATATCACCTAGTTATCCGACTGTGTTACCTAATTTCACTATTTACAACGACTCTCGAAAATTATATCGGAATTTTCATCGAACGTCGAAGACGAGATAGACAATCGTATTTCATCGTATTACAATTCAAATATTACAAAAATATCGTTCAAATATATCAAACAGATTCTGATAGATTACAAAGATATATTCGTTCAAAACCGAGCGATAAACGTTTCTTTGATACATTTCACGTAAACATCTTAAAAAAGATTATTCCGCGATATTATGAATATAAAATGAACGAAAGCATCGATCCTTTTTTCCCTTTCTTTTTTTCTTCTTTTTACTCTCCCTGTTCGTCTATATCCAAGTCGTGTACTTTGTCGGTCCTTCGTAATTACGAAAGGTTTCTGTGTAGAAGCTAGGAGTAGGAGAAAGAAGGAGAACAAACGAGGAGGTTGGGAGATGAGCGTGGTAGAGTAAGAGGAAAAGAGAAGAAACGAGAAGAGGGGTAGTAGTAGGAGAAGGAGTAAGGGGTTGAGGTTGAAGGTTGAGGGTAAAAATGGGGGAAAAGATTCCCTTTATAATTAGGCCCACGGGCGACGCGTTGCTCCTCTAATTACCTGTCCAACAATCCCAAGCGAACGAGTGAGTCCCTGTTATGGAGTCTAGTCGGTGGTCGTTGTTACGGAGCTTATTCAGTTATAGAAACGGTAGTCGGTTGTATAAAGCAGCCAAAGTCTCTGTACTGTCTACTATACTCCTTCTCATGTTCTCTGTTTTTTTTTTTTTTTTGCGTGACTAAGGGCCAAGAAGTTAATATTCGACCTAGAACCTTCCATGATTTATCATCAGCTGTTACGTACATACTTCCTTTTTTTTTTTCTTCATTTTTTATTTTCATCCCTTCTTTCTTTTCTTTTTTAACCAGGAAGAAACGTCGATGTATCTATCGGATCCATTTCTTCTTTTTTGTCTTTCTATTTTGTCGAGTTGTTCTTAGGACGTGCCAAAAGTTTCCAGGTGATTTTAGGAGTAAAAGAAAGAAAGAAAGAAAATACACAAGAATGGAAAAAGAGGAGAAGAAGAACAAAAAAAGAAATCAATCGTTGGTTTCTTTCATTATATATACTTTTTGTCGAGAGGCATGTTAGAGTTCGAATAATTTTTTTTCCTTTTTTCTTGGATCGTTCGATCGAATTCAATTTTATAATTTACAAAAGTAATTGGCTCGCAAATGTCTTCTCCGATGGTAAAACGAGTAGCAAGCCATCTTGGGAATTAAATTTTGATTCAACGTCGCCATTAAAAATTTTAAGCGCATAATAGAATCGATCGATACTCATAACATATTTTCCCGTACATGACGACCCCAATATAATGTAGGAGTACGAAAAAGGAGGTTAGGAGAGATCGTTTGGAGTTCGGGTTTCCAAGTAGCTCGTTCGACGGATTTTCCTGGTAAAAGGGGCCAAGTAACCGTGAGGACCTTGATGGGACCAGATCGTAAAAGGGGGATCTCCGTAAACGAAGGAGACCTTGGCTGTTAGTTGGTCGGTCGGTTGGATGGGTGATTCGGTGGTAATCGAATTAGTCCCTTAAGTAACAAGGCGTCTATGTACGCACTTTTTTAAGGGGATTCATTCGTACAGTTTCACGTGTCTCTCACGACGACGTTTAACGCCGATTGCTTTTTTACGAACGAAGGTGTACGCCTCGTTCGAAGTTATCTTTTTTCCTCTTTTTTTTTTTTTTTTTTTTTTAATATATATTAATGTTACGAAGAGGAGGGGGAGAAGTAGCAAAAGAAATTTGTTCGAAACGTATTCTCTCTCTTATTTTATTTTATTTTATTATTATTATTATTATTATTTTTTTTTTTTTTTTTAATGAAAAACAGAACAAACGACATAGATCGTCGTAATTGTGCATTATATTCGTGGATGAGAATTATATATCGGTCGATATCGTATTAAGCATTATATCCTTATCAAAGAGCGACGAAAGGTGACGTTTTGTCTCGTCTATTTCAACTCGTCTATCTTTCTATTGTCAGAATCAAGAGAGAAATCGGTGACGTACGATTATCAATGTTAGCAAAAGTTTCGATAGTAGTTTCAACGGAAACTTGCTGTTTAAGATGACGAGTTCAACCAGTTTTGACTTGTTCTCCATTCTGGAATAAACACGTGAATCTTGTAATTTGAACTCGGAACAAATACGACCGTCTCCGTCAGACCTTTTGCATGTAACTATCCTACGCAAACGGCATCAAAGTTACACAGTATGCTGGAAAGAGACAAAGATGGATACAAAGACGGAGACAGAGCAGTAGAAGAAGAAGAAGAAGAAGAAGAAGAAGAAGAAGAAGAAGAAGAAGAAGAAGAAGAAAAGGAAGAAGAAGACAATGGAGTATAGAAATAAGTCCCTCTTTCTTTCTACTTCAGTTACGAGTACTTAAAGTCGTCGCAATGTTCTAGGATTAAAGTAACGTACTCGTAGAGTGAAAACTCTGAAGACATTCACCCTCGAGCCTTCAAACTCTCCCTTCTTCTCATTTTCTCTCTTTCTCTCTCTCTCTCTCTCTCTCTCTCTCTCTCTCTCTCTCTTTGTCTTTCTCTATTTCACGTACACTCTCACTTTACTTCCTTTATCCTATAAGATAGTTTCGATTTTGTCTTGCCAGTCACGCTACTGTAAACTTTCCTGCACACGTGTACGTGTGCAGCAAATTGCCTCTTTCACGTTGGAGGTATTACGGTGAAGTAACATCTGCCGCACGATACTTTTGAGAGTTGCTTGCTAGCTCTCTTTCTATCTCTCTCTTTCTCTCTCTCTTGGTCTATGAGTTTGCAATCGGTTGTCCCAGAGATAAAGGCTAATATGGTTCTGCTATAGTGTACCAGGCATGGATCACGATGATGTAGTACGGGTTATGCAGATACAACTACGGATTATGCACGTTCGTTTGCTCGTATGGTACAGTACCGAGAGCGTGCAAAGGTTGCAACATCTATACGCACCGATCGTATAAAAATCGTTTGAAAATTTTTTCGTCGCGATTAATTTTTTTCTCACCTCGTTCCTCTCGTCCTTCTCTTCCCATAAAAAAAAAA
>NC_057694.1:7140937-7141898 GCF_014466175.1 Vespula pensylvanica
GAGAGAGAGAGAGAGAGAGAGATAGTAGAATTCGTTAAAGAAAGACACCCTTCCAGGTCGATTTGTTTCGAAGTAGAAAAAACAGAAAAGAAAAAGAAAAAGAAAAAGAAAAAGAAAAAAGAAAGAAGAAGGAAGATCATGATTACGTTACGTCCTTTCTAACTGGATCGTCGTATAACTAGTCAGGCAAGGCAAGAAAGAAAAAATGAAGAAAAAGAAACGAGAAAGTTGAAACGAAAAAAGAAAGAAGAAAGAAAAATAAAGAGAAAGAGAAAGAGATAAGATTCTTACAAGAGAAGGAGAAGGATGGAGAGGAACAGTAAGAGAAGGACATCGACGATGATGTTTCCGGTGTGTACGTTTATCTGTGTACGAGGTAATAAGAAAGAGGAGTGAGTTAAAGGGGTAAGAGGAGGAGAGGTGGTAGATATAGTTAGTATCTATCGGCAACAGTAAGTCGATTGAGTTTGGAACGTTTCCGAAGGAACGAAGGAAGTTAACCTCCTTAATACTTACTTGCTAGTACTAGAGTTCCCTTTCCTCTCTACCCTTCCGGATTTTATCTCATACTTACATAACGAGGTGGACTGCTGATACACTCGTCTACCCTCTTCGACACCCACGCAGTTAGTTACACCTACGCTTACATCTACATTTACACAGCCACGCATACGTACACACATGTATACACCCCCATACAGATAGACGCGTGTAGTGTGTCGAAGCAAGGGTGTTGTGTCGGTGACAAGGGCGAGGAGAATCGATGATAGCGAGCTGGTACATTGAAAACTGGTAGCTACCCAAGTGTTTATCTACGAGCGGTAAGCTCTTGTGATTCGAATAGCCAAGGTTGCTTCGATATCTGTGGTGGCCTCTTAAACGTCGATGTGCATATAACGGTTGACCCAATAAGGATACGAACTACCTCTTCTCTTCTTCTCTTCGCTTCTCTTCTCTTCTA
>NC_057694.1:7141908-7148786 GCF_014466175.1 Vespula pensylvanica
TCTCTCTCTCTCTCTCTCTCTCTCTCTCTATCTTTCTCTCTCTTTTGGTTGCTTTCACCTCCTAGCAGCTCCATTTGCTTCCCTTCTCGTCGTTGTGTCGGCAAAAGAGACACGGCTGAGTGGGAGGAGGAGATGGAGGAGGAGAAGGAAGAGGTGGTAGTGGTTCGAGAAGCAAGAGCAAGGAGAGAAGCAAGGCAGATCGAATCCTGGAAGAGGCTCGAACACTCGCGAAAGCACTCGAGCCACGCCTGACTTAATCCTTGTCAAGTAGCGAATTTACCTATAGCTATGCTCCGACTAGCATAACAATTTTCCATCCGTTATATCAACGGTGTCTGTGTGACTCTGTGTATATCGCTCTCTCTCTCTCTCTCTCTCTCTCTCTCTCTCTCTCTCTCTCTCTCTCTCTCTTTCTCTCTCTCTCTGTTTCTCTCTCTCTCTCTCTCTATGAATGTATGTGCGTGCGCGCACGTTCGAGTCTCTTACTCTCATTAGATTAACAAGGAACCAATAAGATGACAATGTCAGGAAAGGCAAATATATATCTATATATATACTTGTATATATATGTATGTGTATGTGTGTATACGTATATATATAAATATCTGTAACTATTCTTCTCATCCTTCTTGTTCTTTTTTTTTATCTTCTTCTTCTTCTTCTTCTTCTTCTTCTTTCGCTTTTCCATTAGCTTCGACTATTATTTCTCACCTGCATCCGAGTTTCTTTCATTATAAACTGACTTTTTCTTCTCTTTCCGTTTTCTATTTTACCCCATGGATATCTACTACTTACTCCTCGACATCTCTGTAATTATTGATTCTAACGAAACGCGTTCTCTTACCACTATTTATTCCATCGTACAAAGTTTTATCAAGTTTTTCTAAAGCTCGATAGTACCAGAGTGCAATCAACCAGGATAATATTTAAACGCTGATACGAACGTACGAACGTAATTCGACGTTCGAATAATATCTATCTCTTTCCTTTTTTTTTTTGTTTTGTTTTTTTAAATGTTTCAGTATTTTACGTTTAAAAGAGACAGAGAGAGGGAGAGAGAGAGAGGGAGAGAGAGAGGGAGTATTTTGTTGATACCCATGTACACGAAGAGAACATAAATAATTGCATTGGTTTTCTAATTGGTCTGCATGTTCTATGAGCAAACTTTGAATTTTTGATTTCTTTAAAAATTCAAAATACGTACTGATTTACTGCGATATTTTATACGATTGCTTATTAGAAAAAATTTCTCTCTCAATTAGAACGATTTATTGTCTCTCTTTCTCTTTTTTATTACCATTTGACAAGATAGATTCAATAGAAAAAAAAAATCTCCAATTTACCAACGAAATCGATTAACAATCGATATATGTAAATGAATAATGATATGAATTATGACTGAACGTACATTCAGAAAATAATACAAAATAATAAAATTATATATGATGTAAAAATAATACAATATATATATATATATATATATATATATATCAAATATGTTTTGATGTTCGTGTAATTACGAACGTACGTATCCATGTATAATACATAAAATTGCAAAATCGTTTGCACGTGATAGTACGCTTGAGATTCGTATTTAACAATTATCCGGCAATCATTTGATATCAAACTTGATTAGGAGTATACGCATAAACACGGACTTTGGAGATAGAGGATAAACAAAAAGAGAGAGAGAGAGAGAGAGAGAGACAGGTAGATTGTTAGACTTAGATACGATCGTTGAAAATCTGATTGATTTAGATTCGAAACTGCAGCCACCAATCGTACGAATTTACGAACTATACACACAAACACGTACACACATACATACGTACATACGCACACACATACACACACATATACCTATTTTGATATACACATATGTACATCTATCGTTCGTCGATTGCTTCGTAGCTCACCTTTAGTGTTAAACGTGCCGTACTGATATCGATCTCTCGTTTACGAGCATCTTTCTCTCTCTCTCTCTCTCTCTCTCTCTCTCTCTCTCTCTCTCTCTCTCTCCCTCTCTCTCTGTATTTACGAACATATCAATGAAGAGATGCTAGCTAACGAAAATCTCCTCTCTCTTTTCCTCCCACTCTCTCTCTTTCTCGTTAAGTTTAAAATTGTCCTATAAAATTTAAGTGGAATTTTAAATTATTTGGTAGACGCATAAAAAAAAATAAAAAAGATATATATATATATATATAAAATATTCTCTCTCTCTCTCTCTCTCTCTCTCTCTCTCTCTCTCTCTCTCTCTTTATTTATTAATCTTTTTTCCTTTTTTCTTCTTTTTCTTTCTCTTTTTTTTTTTCGAATATCTCCTGTAAACGGAACGTACGACGTTGGGAGCCATTGCATTAGAATTTAACGATGCGTATAAAGAGACGTTCGTCGAGCAGACGTTCGTTCGTCGGTCGGAAAGACGGAATGGATTGTTCGATCGTAACCTTTCACGTCTGGAATCCTTTGGAACGAGATGATCGTAAAGGTTCTTATCGTATCCGATGAAACGACAAGTACCGTCTACGTTAGCTGTGATAGGAATGTCGTAGATTTTATGATTCGTCCACTTGGATCCTAGTGCTAATTAATTGCTCATTAGATACCATCCGATTGATGGAGTCTAAGGAGCGATCAGCCGAGAATCGTATTCTCATTGTTTCCTTAATACTTCTATTCAAGGGTCATCATTAAATAATATTATACCTGGATTACTCTATTAGAAAATTAGAAAGTCATTTAACGATTTATGTCGAAACGTTTGTATATAGAAACGTTTAATAGATTTTTTTTAGAAAGATGACCAAGTTTCAAGAAATATATATATACATAGAGAAGAGAGAGAGAGAGAGAGAGAGAGAGAGAGAGAGAGAAGAAAAAAAAATTGGATAAAAATATTAAAAAGTCTCTCGACTCGGCAGACTATTAAAACGTACCTAAACGCGATAAGAAGGTTTGTAAGAAAATAAGAATAAAATAAATCGTACATTTTCATATGTTATTAGAAATAACAGAATACTTACTAATATGTGATCCAATCAGAAAGTTCGAATAAATTTCATTGGATTAAAATCCTTCGAACTTTAGAAAACCTAAACTAATTGCATAGATAAGAGAGAGAATGAGAATAAAAAAGAAAGAAAGGGAAAACATAAATAAATAAATAAATAAATAAATAAATAAATAAATAAATAATATTTTTTTTCGAGGAAATTATAAGAGAGGATAGAAGCGTAATCCCCGTAAGTTATTCGAAGCGTGATAACGTTGATGAGACAAGAGAGTTACAGGGACAACATGTAAGGCTCTGGTAGAGAGCAGAGCCAAAGGTATAGAGCAAGGTATCGAGGGTAAAGAAATAAGAAAAGAGGGATGAAAGAGAAACAGAGAGATAGAGAGAGAAAGAGAGAGAGAGAGGGAGAAAGACACGTGGACGAAGCGGGGTTGGTTGAGGGTTTCAGAGGAAGGGAGAATAGGCTTGTTGCTGTCGTGGCGCCAGAATATGGAGCAGTGTGTCAGAACGACACCCTTCTGAACAGCACAAGCAGTCAACCCTAGCCCTTCTGGTCGTTGTTTCCACTCCCTTTGACAAAGACTCTCGCTGGGGAGCTGAGCGTCTTCTCCCTTCTTTCGTTTTCCTCGTCGAAATATTTCACTTCGATCGTTCGATCGTTTCGATCATCTTTACTCGCTTGTTTATTAAAAATAAAGGGAAAAAACATTTGTTTTCTTTTTTTCCTCTTCCTTTTCTTTCTTCTTCTTCTTCTTATTTCTCTTTTCATTTTCTACTTATATTTTTCATATCTACTTTTACATATCTCCCCTTTCTTTCGTCTCTTTTTCTTTCGGTTTTTTCTATTTTTTTTTTTTCCTTTTTGTTTTTCTCACTTCTCTCGTTTCCCTTCGTCGTCTTCGTCCTCGTCGTCTTTCAGCAACGTCTAAGTTTGCATTGATTTTACTCTACTTACCTACCTACCTACCTACCTACCTACCTACCTAAGCCCTAGGTCCTCCTAAGCCTGGGTAAACACTCGACACAGCGAAGTGGTACACATTTTGTACCAGTGCGAAAGAACGAATGTCGGCCATTAACGCACACACTCATCCATCCATCCATCAGCTTGAGCTACCTCAGCGTACTACCCTTAGCTTATACTACCAAACTACCGAGAGAGAAAGAGAAAGAAAAAGAGAAAGAAAAAAAGAAAGAAAGAAAGAAAGAAAGAAAGAAAGAAAGAAACAGAGAAAGAAAGAGAGAAAAAATTTCTCATCCAGTCTACACTACCTGAAGTCGTAGCCTTGCTTGCTCTCTACGACGCGTTTTTCGGTTTTCGAAGCTAACGAGAAGCCATGTATGCCACTCATATATTTTCTTTTCCTTTTTCTTTTTTTTTTCTTCCTTCTTCGAGGTTTAAAAAGCGAACCTCGTGACAAAAAAGTAGGGGAGGGAATCGTTTCTATTTCTCTCTGTCTAATTCTCACTCCAATTTTATTTAGAAAGGGGGGCGGGGATAGTAACTGTTACTTTGTAATTATATCGTATTATATATTCAAGTGGTTCTCTCTCTCTCTCGCTCTCTCTCTCTCTCTCTCTGTCTCTCTCTCTCTCTCTCTCTCTGTTCGTCTCTCTGTCTCTTTCTCTCTCTGTCGAACCTCTCGAACCTCTCGATCGAGGTTCACCATGCTGCGCTCGAGTGTGAAGCGGCCTTTACAGCTAATTAATCGAAGAAGAGGACGTAGACGACCGCGTAGAAATCGATATTCCTCCTCTCTCTCTCTCTCTCTCTCTCTCTCTCTCTCTCTCTCTCTCTCTCTCTCTCGCTCTATCTCTGTCTCTTTTACTATTAGAAATATTTTAGCTTTTTCCAAGGTGCTTATCGTCGAACGATTTCCTTTCGGTTTAGAAATAACCAAAGAGAAGATAATATTTTTCTCTTTCTCATGACAAATAATATATCTTCCTGAGCTGTATACTCCTCTATCTATCTCCTTTTTATTTTTTCGCCATTTGTTTTTTCAAGAAACATTAAGTAGGTACATACGTCTAGAAAAAGTTTGATTTATGAATCTTCCCTAGGAATACGTACTGGTAAATACGTTTACGAACAATTCCGTCTTTACGCGTTGAACGAAACCCACCGATATTTACTTTCATGCACGTATAAGAATAAATAATTTTGATTACTTTATGAAATTCGTACGGAGTTATCGTAGAAGAGAAACGATTAATTTCTTTTTTTCTTCCTTCCTTTTCTCTCTCTCTCTCTCTCTCTTTTTTCCTTTCCTTTTTCTTCTCTTTTCTTTTTCCTTCGTGCGGTTGTTTATAACGAGACATTCGAGAGAGATCGATTATCGTCGTTTGCCGATATCGTACATAAATAGTAAACACGTATACACATATACACGTGCAGACGAAGATAGAGACAGAGAGATAGAGACAGAGACACAGACAGAGACAGAGAGACAAAGACAGAGAGACAAAGACAGAGAGATAAAGAGAGAGAGAGAGAGAGAGAGAGAGAGAGAGAGAGAGATAAATTCAGAAATATTGATTACGAACCAGTAATACGAGAAAGAAAGAGAGAACGAACGAACAAATCCCTGCTACATATCCGAATAGATATATGTATACCTACGTACGTTTTTTGATTTATTAACGAACCCGACATTCACAATATTCGTTGTAGTTACCGAATTTGCAATTAGCTGTAATGACTTGGTCGATGTTGGCGAAGCGATAAAAGCGATATGCAAATTGCCATCGTTACTACATCGGCCACTTTATTAACGCCTTTCCCCGCTAACTCCTGGTTAACCTTTTCTTTTTTTCTATTCTTCTCTCTTTTTTTTTTTCACTCTCTCTCTCTCTCTCTGTTTCTCTCTCTTTTTTTTTTTTCTTTTCGAAGTATCAACAATGGAAAAACAATTTTGTTTTCTTCTTTCTCGTGCATTTTTCTTTTCTTTTCTTTTTTGTTTTTTCGTTTTATTCTAAAAAAAGAAAAAAATACATTTTCATTCGTATCAACTGTATTTTTTATTTAAATCTATACGTATATATGTATATATATATATATATTTTCTTTTTCGTTTTTTTTTTTTGTTAGAATTTACTACATCGTTATTCATTATTGGTTCTCTTATATCATTATTGATAACAATGTGATAATTTCTTTTTTTTTTTGTTATTGTTAAAGTATGAAGGTATCGGTAATGGAAAAAGTGCAAATAGAAAGAAAAGAGAAGGGACGTAGGGAGAAAAGGGAGAGAGAAATAGAGGGAGAGTACATTCGCGGGGTAACAAAGGAAATTTGATACCATTAATAGCGACCACCGTAGAGGCTCTTATCGTTGTACTTAGCGTCGTTACGAGTACGTAACTTTGGCAAATTATTGTTGCACGGCTCATAACCGTAGAAATACGATTATTACAGCGTACCAACGTATGGTACGAACTAATATAGGACGTTGAAAACACTAGTAAGATTATATAGTTCCCCTTGTCTATTTTATGATATGGCTTAAATCGTACGATCTCTTTTGAATCAATTTTTTCATCATCGAAGAAAAATCGTTTAGAAAGAGATAGATAAATAGATAGATAGATAGAGATAGATAGATAGATAGATAGAGAGAGAGAGAGAGAGAGAGAGAGAGAGAGAGAGAGAGGGAGAGACGCTTCTTATATAGCGTGATACAGAATAGAGAAAAAAATCTATATAAAAATACGATTTGAAAATATGTTCAAGGATGACTGACGCAAGACGACGATGATAAAAATATCTGTGACGTGTCGCATACTTTCACACGTAGAAGTATCTTGTTAATAATAATAGTAATCATCATCATCATCATCATCATCATCATCATCATCATCA
>NC_057694.1:7151386-7153886 GCF_014466175.1 Vespula pensylvanica
CACGACCGAACGATATTACGTTTCTATTTTTCTCTTCTTTTTCCTTTATTAATTTTTTTCTTCGTCTTTTTTTTTTTTTTTTTTTTTTTTTTTTTTTTTTTTTTTTTTTTTTCTTTACGTTGTTAAAAGTCGTTCGGAACGCGTCAAGGACGAATACGAGGAGTCTGGATTCTATTTTCGAGTTTTGAGTTAAGTTTATCAGTCTGTGGTCGTGTTTAGAAATATTTTTGAACGGTAGATAAAGGGATGGTTTACTGCGTTCGAAGAAAAAGTCTACGCGTTTGTAATTAATAACTTTAACGTTGTTTTTTTCCGTGAGAACTCGCGTGTCTTTCTCTCTCTTCTCTTCTTTTTTTTCTTTTTTTTTCTTGTCGTTCTCTTATTTTAATTAAATATAATTCTTTTATTTTAATGAGAAAAAAAGATAGAGATAGATAGATAGAGAGAGAGAGAGAGAGAGAGAGAAAAGAGAGATAGAGACAATTTATATAGGTACCTACGGTTTATTTTGTATCTACTATAAACTGACATAAATAATAATAATATGTTTGTATAAGTATATATGTATATATTTATGTATATATTTATCTATACATATATATATATATATATATATATAAAAGATAGAGAGAGAGAGAGAAAGAGTTGTAGTCCTTTTCAATTACATCATAAAAATATTGAGGAAAATGACAATGTTTCTCAATACTGATTCCGACTAGTACATACGTAGATATTTGCATCCCACTAAGTTCGAATTTTATTACGTATTCTGATTTACGAGTTCCTCTACTTCATATATTTTCTATAGCCTTGTCAGAGACAATATGCTTTATATATACATATATATATATATATATGTATGTCTGTGTGTATGCATGTAACTGTCTACCTACCTACCTACCTACCTACCTACCTACTTACTTATCTATCTACCTACCTACCTACCTACCAACCTACCTATCTACTACACACATTACTGGAAAAATAAAATCGTAGATGTATACGTTTCTCTACGATGAAAATATACATGGAACTGCTTATCTCTCTCTCTCTCTCTCTCTCTCTCTCTCTCTCTCTCTCTCTCTTTCTTTCTCTTTTTTTATGTATCTTTCTTTCTCTCTCTTTCTTTCTAATTCATATCTTGTCGACACAAGTACGGCAATATTTGTAAAAGCAAACTACCTACATAGAAAATATTGTCGTTTACTTCTTTTTTTTTCTTTCTTTTTACTTTGTAATATACGGAGTAATGCATAAATATATTTCTCATATAGAAAATATTTACAATTATGGTGCACCGAGGGAACCGAAATGTCGAAACGGGGAAAAATTTTTCTTCTCTCCTCTTTCCCTTTTTTTTTTCCCTCTTTTTTTCTCTTTTCTTTTCTTTTCATTTTGTTATTAAATTTTCTTTCAAATGTAGTACGTTTCCGCGTGCAAAAAAAAAAAAAAGAAAAAAAGGAGCACAAAAAAAAAAAGAAAGAATGGGATTATAGCCTTGACATCGTTCTCCTTGACGAAATCTCTCGTTAGTTTTATAACTCTCTCTCTCTCTCTCTTTTTCTCTCTTCCTCTCGTTCTCTCTGTGGTCCATCGTAATCATTTTTCACATACTTACAACATGAACACGTTTCTTTTTTTTTTTCTTTTCTTTTCGATCGAAGGTGTTACACCGCAACTCGTCCTGCAATTTCTTTGATGCGCTTTCTCTTTTTCCTTTCCCCTCTTCTCTCTCTCTCTCTCTCTCCCTCTCTCTCATTCTTTCTCTCTTATTCTTTCTCTCTCTCTCTCTCTCTTTTTTTCTTTGCTCCCTTATTTTCCTGGCTTTTTTCATAAAGACGTGCTTTTAGAAAATATTATGAGTATCGTATCTCGTGTACCGTCGAAAGACGACGAAGACGGAGCATTTCGCGTTGAGAGGGAAACGCAATTTTTCACGAGAGACGCAAATTTTTGTTGCTCCCTTTTCTTTTATTCTCGAGGAGATATAAAAAGACCAAAAAAGAAAGAAAGAAAGAAAGAAAAAGAAGAAGAAGAAGAAGAAGAAGAAGAAGATGATGATGATGATGATGAAGTGAAAGAGAAAGAAGAAGAAGAAGAAGAAGAAGAAAAATGGTAAAGAAAGAAGAAATAGAAAAAAAAGGATGAAGAGAAAAGAAATGGATGGGAGAGATAGAGACAGAGATAGAGATAGAGATACATAGATAGATAGATAGATAGATAGATAGATAGATAGATAGATAGATAGATAGATAGAGATAGAGAGAGAGTCATTTTTATTCTTTTTGTTTTTCAAGAAAATTCTTGATACGATTGATGTATCACGCGCATAAATTTTCATCCGACAGTATAAAAATCGTAGTAAAGTGCTCGAAAATTAAATCCACTTTGTAGTATATCTTATTACGACGATCTCTTATCGAGCAAGTCGATCTTTTTAACGAACATTAAGATCGTTTCAAAAATATATACGATATGTCGTGCTCTCGATAGAGAATAT
>NC_057694.1:7162009-7177009 GCF_014466175.1 Vespula pensylvanica
CTTTTTTCTTCTCGTTCGTTCCTCGATATCATTTCGATCGACAATTTCATAGTTCATTTTATATATATATATATATATATTTTTTTTTTGTTTGAATTCGTAGGTCAACATTTTATTTCATGATTACCTTCATTCATTTTATTCATTTAATTACATCCTACAATTTTGTAATGTTTACTTCCCTTCGATCTCATCCGACGTACACAAATCGATATACTATTTTTTACTTTAGATAGATAAGAAAATAACAAAGAAGTTGGTTTTTACAGTTTCCAACAACAAATACGTATACATTTATCCGCAACATCTAAACAAAAATTTCACAAAAATCTCGCAACAACAATTTTTCCTTCGTAATGTTATTAATCTAGAAATAATCCAAATTTGTTATTTATCCATGTTGGAACTCTAGAAGTAATTGTTATAGTTATTGAGGTGATTTAACAAGATAGCCCATCGTTAATTACTTCATAGAGGGTAATGGGTTGGCGAGGGTGTTGGGGGGTCGGTAATGGCGATGGAGGTGGCGCTAGGAAAGAGGATGATCCAAGGAGGTCACATTAATGATCTTGTAAAGTGTTTCCAAGCGGTTTGCAAAACAGAAGCGTCATACTTGACGTTCTCCTCGTCGTCGTCATCGTTCTCGTCGTCGTCGTTGCCAATGTCGTTGTCGTAAAGTTTCCGTCATAAGTCACGCCGCGTGTTTACACGGTAAACGTTTCGAGCTTGGAGCACTCGGGGCGATTAAGCGGTAGCCTTGTTCCGGCAAAATTGCTTTACGATATGTCCCCTTCATTTCTTTTCTTTTTCTTTCTTCTTTTTTTTTTTTGTTTATGTTTTTCCCCTTTCTTTCTTTCTATTATCTTTCTCCTCTTTTTCTTTTTTGTCTCTTTGTGTCCTTCTCTCTTCTTTCCCACCCCCCTCTCTCTCTTTTTTCCATCTTTTTTTTACATTACATTCCCTCCAACGTTAAGAGTCTTCTTTCCTCCTAAATAAATGTCTCTCCCCTATTCTCTCGAGTAGTCTAGGTCGTGGCGCGAGGGTAAAGATCGAAGCGACGAATAAGATTGAAGCTAAATGAGCTCGAGTGTGCCCGCGGAAAGTAGGGAGAGTTAGAAACGAGGGAGCGAGGGAGATATTGGAGAGGGAGGGGGAAAAATTCCGCTTGCCTAGTTCGTCGTCTTGAAAGATCGAAATCGAGAGGAAGAGGACAAAGAGAGAAAGAGAGAAAGAGAGAGAGAGAATTTTCTTACTCCCCAGTTTATTTCTCTCCCTTTCTCTCTCTCTCTCTCTCCCTCTCTCTCTCTTTCTTCGTTCTATCACACTTTCGGTCTATCTGTCTTCGTCTTCCTTTTGCCACATTTTCAACGTCAGCAAAAAGACGAAAAGAGACGCACCGAAATGAAAGGGTGTATAGGAATGCAGAAACAGGTTGTGGAAGATGAGAGAGAGAGAGAGAGAGAGAGAGAGACAGAGAGAGAATATTAGAGAGAAAGAGAGAGAGAGAGAGAGAGGATTTTCGGGGGTGTCTGTTGCTATGACGACCACCCGGGACTAAACGCTCGACGATAGGGGCACCCGGCCACACTTTGCAATACTGGTTACCCAGATATATAGAATATATCCACAGAATGAAATTAGACGCCCTGTCGTTTCCTGAGTAGGCCGTTAATATCTTGCCACCGCACATTCTTACCCAAAAGATATCGTCTACTATTACGATAATGCTTTCGGACCGCTATCTTCATATTTTCTCTCTCTCTCTCTCTCTCTCTCTCTGTCCGTCTGTCTGTCTTTATCTCTTTCATTCTTTGTCTTTAAAAGGGATATTTAATGTCAAACAGCGTAAATCGCGCGTACGAGTTCTTCGAAAGAAAAAGAGGGAAAGGGAAGGGGAAAGAAGGAAATGAAAAATTTGGAGAACGAAAGTATTACTAATTATTCTTTCTTAATTAGGCCGGAGGGAAAAAAAGAAAACTGTTTAGTCGATTAAGCTCGCTCGTTTGTTTCTTCGTTTAATCGATTCTACATATATGTATATATATATGTGTGTGTGTGTGTGTGTGTGTATATATGTTTTTCTTTTTTTATTGTTTTTTTTTTTATTTCTTTCCTGTTTTATTTGTTCGAGCGTTTCTAATTCTCGATATAGGGGGATTGACACTTGTGGCATGATTTAAATAGGTCGATGCACACAGAATTGGAATAATAAAAGAAAAAAAAAAGAAAAAAAAAAAGAGAAAGAAAGAGAATACACGAAATGTAGAAATACATGATATGCAGATAGATCGATACTCATCAAAAAAAAAAAAGGGAAGAAAAAAATAGATTTCTGTGTGTGTGTGTTTGTCTCAATGCGCGCGCATAAATATCTTCCCTCGAAATTACGAACTTCTCTCTCTTCTCGTTTTTATTTTTCTCTCTTGTTCGTCAAAACAAGAAGAAGAAGAAGAAGAAGAAAGAAAGAAAAAAAATAAGAAAAAAAAAAAAAAAAAACAAGAGAAAAAGAAATACAACGGGATGTATTCGATTTTTACGCTTGCTAAGAAAAACCTGACGACCATTAGACGAGATCGCGTACATATGTCGTGTCCCGTGTCAAGGTAGTGAAATAACGAGGGAAGAAGGAAGGAACTAGGGGACGTATATTTCCTTTTTTTTTCTTTTCTCCTCTCTCTCTCTCTCTCTCTCTCTCTTTCTTTTTCTTTTTTTTTTCTTTTTTATTTCTTCTTATTTCTTCTTTTTTTTATTTGTTCTTTTTTTTAGGTGAATCCCCGCAACGTCATTTCTGAAATACGAATGTTCGTTCCTATAGAACGAATAGCGTTTCGTATCCGTCTTGAAATGGTGGCTCGTTTCCAAATACTTTCTCTCTCTCTCTCTCTCTCTCTCTCTTTCTTTTGATCTCACGTCGACGCTTGTACTTTCCATGCTCACCGGATATATCGACGATGACACTTGTGGCACGATTTAGTATACCACGGTGAATCTTTTCATCCACGTTTTACCATACTTTTGGCGAAGGTACCTGCATAAACACGGCGGACAAATGTCTGCCGTTCTTGTGTTTTTATTTTTTCTCTTCTCCTTCCTTTATTCCGTTCTTTTTTTTTTTTTTTTTTTTTTTTATTCTCTTTTCGTTCCTCTTTCTCTACTTTTTTTTTCTTTCTCTTTTCAGTTCACGTATCGGTGTATTTTATATGACACTTGACAACTTGTTTCACGTCAATCAGAATAAATAATTCATATACAGATATACGAATTTGTTTATACACACACACACACACACATACACACATACACACATATATATATACATATGTATCTGTAAACGAGTGACAATTTTAGATTTTGGAAAAGGAAAATATGAAGAAGTATAGAGTGGAATGGGATGAGGTTTAGTAAAGATAGAATATAGGATAATACATATGTAGATATAATAACGAAATATACATATCTTATACACACACACACACACACACACACACACACACACACACACACACACACACACACACACACACACACACACACACACACACACACACACACACACACACACACACACACACACACATATATAGAAAGAAGGACAAGAGAAACGATGTTTCGGTGTAGTCGTAGCCGTCGAGAATATGCCTTACACGTGTGACGTGCTTGTAAATGCAAAGTTCGCGGGTTTCGAACATGTGACACCCCTGATCAAATATTCCCTTCTCATAAGAGATTTTTGATATCATAGTATGCGATAGGTTAACTAGAATTGTGCTTTTCGTTCTATCTATTACGGAGAAATATTTTTTAGAAAATGTTTAGCAAATTTTTTTTGTCTCGTTCGATGTCTGATAACCGATCGAACGTATTTAATTATTACGTACATGATTCATATATATATATATATATATACATTTCTTTTTTTATAAATAATACATAATAAACAATTCGTGGTTGTATCATCGATCTATAAAAACGTTTATTACAGGGACATCCTTGTAATAATTTCTTTTATTTATTACATCTATCGAGATAACGAGAAAAAGAACAAATCTATGTACAATTAGTAATATCATATTTCTATTTTTAATTCATCATCATGTTATGAAGATAATATGAGAAACAAATGTTTAATCTTGTCGATATTTTTCGACGACGACGACGACGACACGTATTCTCCGAGTTTGTCAAATGTTGTGTTGCGATAGAACGACTATTTCATCTGAAATATTTTGCCTTAAGTCGTGACTTGATTTGTTGTCCCGTTGATATACAATTTTGACTTTAGATAATCCCAAAGGAGAAAGTCCAGGATTGTCGAATACGGGCTGAACGTGTAGGACAATATGTTCCTTGTATTGAGAGAATTGATCCGTTGTTTCTAATATATCTAAATCAAAACTACCGTGCTTCTGCTACTGTTGGAATATATAGCGATTGGTCTTTCAAAACGTCTTTCACTTGCTTGATTACTAATCCTAAAGAAGAAGAAGAAAAAAAAAAGAAATATTAAAATCTAAAAAAAAATAAAAAAAAAATAAAAAAATAAAAAATAAACGTAGTAACAAATTATGAGTATAACGATACGCTTAAAGCAATTTTATCAATCCGAAAGAAAAATATATCAATAATAAAGAATTCTTTAAAAAAAGGACAAAAAGAAAAACGATAAGAACCCAACAAATTACGAGACTCTTCGTACAATCTAATCAAAACTGACGCACATGTTTCTACATCTAAATCAAAACTATTGCTGTGAATATAACGATGCTTCGCTGCGAGCGAATATATAAGCGAATCATAAAAAGAGTAGAGAAAAAAAAAAAAGAAAAGTAGAAAAAACAAAGAGAATCTCAGTTTCATCTCTAATGATGTGAAAGAGGCCGATACAAAGAAGGCCAAAATTACAATATTAAAAACGTAAAAGTTATCCTGAAAAAAGAAGAAGGAAAAAAAAGAAGAAGGAAAAAAAAGAAAAGAAAAGAAAAGAAAAGAAAAGAAAAGAAAAAAGAAAGAAAGGAAAGAGGAAACGAGGAGGTGATATAAATTATGAGACACTGTGTGCAATTTAATTCGAGATATTTCCAAGTGAATTCCCTCTTCGAAAGTGTGTTCATTCGTTTTTAAAGAACAGTACTTGTGTGTTCGTGGTCTTCCTCATCGACTTTTGCAGCATCCGCGCGCATGGCGTCGAGTATCGGAAGCATCGCGTGAGCCAATCGATAGGATTTCATCTTGAAGGACGAATGAAGCGAAGCAGTAAGGCACTCTCTTTCTCTCTCTCTCTCTCTCTTTCTCGTTTTCTTTCTCTCTCTTTAATGTAGAAGACCGATCGATAGTAATCAAGAACCTCTACCCTTCTCGTTCGAGCGTTTTGTATTTCAATTGACTCATCTTCTCGTGTCGAGCAACTTCCGGCTCGGATTAAGTCTTGAGTATCGATACAAACGGGTAATCTCCGATTACCCCAACTGCTTTATATCTATCTAGAAGACAGAAATATATATATATATATTTTCTTTATTCTATGGAGTTTCTATCTTCGTTACTTTGGATGAGCAACGATTAAAAATATAACTTGTCCAAACACTCCAACTATTTCGTCTCCGAACTGTACTTTTTTTCTCTCTCTTTAATCGATTCGATCGACGATCTTCTCTCTTTTTTACCTTTTCTCTTTTCCTTTTTTTCTTTCTTTCTTTTTTTTTTTTTTTTTTTTTTTTTACTTATATTTTCTCTACAGCAATCGAATTTTATTTCTCCTTCTTCTTTTTTCCCCCCTCACTCTCTACCCTTCCCCAGCCACCCCTCGTCCATCGATTCTCTTCTCCCCCGTTGTACTTCGTCGATTTTGTGTTAAAAGACGGAAAAAGAGAGGTACACTCGATTTTCCCGTCGTATTTTTTATTAACACGTACCGTTTTTCCACCACGTAGTTTAGTATTATTTTCTTTGTTTTTGTTTTGGTGGTGATGGTGGTGGCGGTGATGGTGACTATGACGGCGGAGAGAGGAGGATGGAGGAGTCAGTGAAAGGATCGAGGCGAAAAAAAATAGAAAAAAAAAAAAAAAAAAAAAGTTGCAACGTCCGTCATTGTTAGTAGTGACGGCGGAGTTACAGCTTTCCAGCCATGCAGGTCTATCGAGCAGAATGCATCACCGTTCAATTGTTTATCGTTGCCTGATTGAAACGAGAGTCGCTTTCTCGTTGATCAAAAGAATTGTCGGGAAAGCATTGATTGTGTGTTGAGCGAATAGAAAGCAATGGTATACATATATATATATATATATATATATATATATAAAATAAAATATATTATTATATAATATATTCGTGATTTTATTCGTTCTGTCAGCTGACGAGAAATAAAACATTGCAATTATTTTTGATTTTATAGAAAAAAAAAAAAAGAAAAGAAAAGAAAAAAAAAAGAGTAAGCTATATAAGGCCATGAGAAAATTTGTATCACTCGTCAGAATTTCTACACTCGTTATTGATAAATTCTGTTAAAACGAAATTAATAAGTAACGATCCGATCGAACTGTTTAAAGCGCGCGAGTACTCTTTTCAAATGATTCTTCTTTCTGTTTCTTTCTTTTTTTTTTTTTTTTTTTTTTTTTTTTTTTTTTTTTTTTTTTTTTTTTTTAATGAAATCACCGAAAAACGCGTATTTGGAATATCACCTGATGCGAAAGGCGCTCTACTGTGAGAACATTGGAATTTAAATACGATCGTAGCGCGAGATCGTACGTACGTACGTACGTATGAAAAAAAAAAAAAAATAAAAGAGAAATAAATAGAAATAAATAGAAGTAAAAAAAGAGGAGAAGAAAAGAAAGGAAAAAGAGAGAAACAAAAAAAAAAAGGAAGAAGACATTTTTATGAACGCGAGAAATGTTTATGACGATCGCCGTAAAAGCTTCCGTACATACGCAAATAATTTTTCGGAAGATCTTGCACGAGGGAATGAGATAGATGCATAAAAATAGACACCCACAGAGAGAGAGAGAGAGAGAGAGAGAGAGAGAGAGAGAGAGAGAGAGAAATAGACGAGGTTTTTCCGTACTATCAATAACAGAAGCTATAAATATTCAAGATGCGTCGTGGGCTCGATTTAAGATGATCTATCGAAACGTCGATATTCGATCACGAAATTGGGATAGATAGATAGAGATAGAGAGAGATAGAGAGAGAGAGAGAAAGAATGAATATATGTAGAGTATGTATGTATATGTTGTCTCGTGAAAAAGCTGGCTGGCCGCTGTCAACCTCTACCACTTCAACCTCAACCTCCTCCCTCCTTCCCCCTCCTCCATCTTCCACGAACCATCCCGTGTTACCCTAGTCGAGTATCAACAAGTCACCGAGCCAGTGCTGGCAGAAAACCAATGAACGATATGGCTTCTCCTTCGTCGTTTCTAATGTCCGAACACGTGAACCCCCTGCCCTACTCCCTTTTATACTCTTTGCTAATGTTCCGTAAGACGAATCGATTTTTTCTTTTTCTTCGGTCGTTTCTTTTTTTCTTTTTTTTTTTTTTTTTTTTTTTTGGATTTAATCTACGAAATCGTCCGACTTTTTTTTCTAATACTTTCGAAAAAAATTACGATCGATCTCCTTTTACTTTCTCTACCCTCACTCTTTTTTCTTCTTTCTTTTTTTAATGGATCAGTTATATGTCGTTTATTTACGCGTAACGGAGTTTAGGATTAATCGTAATAAAAATTGATCATTTCATTGCATGATATTTTCGTTTAATTAGGTATAGATCGAGTCGGATATAATGAAAGAAAGATATGTAGAAAAAGAAAAAAGAGAGAAGAAAAGGAAAGGAAAAAGAAGTCGGTTTATCGTATCTGTTTCGTCGAAATCGGAGGTCATAGTGATTTCGACGGTATCAAGGGACACTCACAGGTGGCTCGTATACGCGTATAGCAATGTCAAAGTTTAGCTCGTAAAGCGATCCTACGCAGTCGTGAAATGGATTTTTCAGAGAGACTCATTGTTGGACGTATAATATTAAAAGATCTGTACGATTTATCAAAATATTTCTCAATTTTTGTTTCTTCTTATTAATATCTCATTTTTTTTCTTGATCGTTTTTAAACGTGATCGTTTTATCATTACCATATATATTTTACGATATATATTTTATTATTTTTTTCTTGTATTTTTTACATTTAAATTCTGCTTCCACTTTTTTGCTTATGTCGATTTATAAATTAAAATTAATATATACATATATTGTTATATCTAAGTTATCGAATATCGAAGCAACGAAGAATTGCAATGGCATACATCTCACATTATCTCGCTTACGATAAAATGTAATTTCATTCGTACGAGGATAACGAACACGCTATAGATCTTTCGTAAAAGCAATATCCAATCTATCGCAGTGTCCCGTGGTTATCAATTAATTCCCGTGATTGAATCGTAACCCGTGTAAAATGCATACGACAATTCTTGTAGATAAACATCGATACGAGAAAAGGAAAGGAAGGTAAAGTATTCGTTCTTTTACGAGTATTATCTTCATAAAAAATTAAACTCGAGTCGAACTCTTGGAATCAAATCTTCGAAAGTAATTACTTGCCTTTTGTTAAGAGTATATATATATATATGTGTGTGTGTGTGTGTGTGTGTATAGTTCAAATCGAAGAACAATCATTATACGTCTTTCTACATGTATCTATACATGTATGTATACGTGTATGTAGATGGATAAGTACGTTTATGTATACACACATACACACACACACACACACACACACACACACATATGAAATGGCACTTTGCAATCGGTGACAACAATTAAATTCACTGTTGCACTCGTACGAGTATTGCTATTGTTCACCGTAGTTCCGTGAAGAGAAAGGAGTTAAGGACAGTTCTCGTAGGGTTTGAAGTTTCGTGGACGAACGAACGGTAAAGTAACGATGTTAGCAGAGTGGTGAGACTATGTTGTTGTTGTTGTTACAAAGAGAGAAAGCAAAAGAGAGAGAGAGAGAGAGAGAGAGAGAGAGAGAAACGAGAGGTCGTAGCTTCGATTCTTGCTATTGTTACATCAAACTCGGATAATAAAAGCCACGAACCGCATAGACAGACAATGATAGGCTCTTGATTTTGGTTAGAAGGAAGCAATAGAGAGAAAGAGAAAGAGAAAGAGAAAGAGAAAGAGAGGTCAAGGGATATCATGTATTGTTTATGTCACTGTTGAAAGCACAGTTTCCGCAGGCTATGCCTCTCTCTCTTTCTATGCGTATGTGTGTGTGTGTATATATATATATCATTACATTTTTTATCAAGCATTTCTTTTCCTAACGACGAAGTAATAACGAGATGCTAATAAAATATTAACCACCGACTACTATTTTTTCTCTCTCTCGTCAATCTTTTATAAACTTTAAGATCGATACAGGAACGAGAAAAAGAATGCAGCGATCTTTTTTTTTTTTTTTATTTTTCATACGATTTCTCAGTGTCATTGTAACGAAGGAAAATTAATATCGCGTTGTATATATCGAATCGTATGATCATTCTCTCTCTCTCTCTCTCTCTCTCTCTCTCTCTCTCTCTCTCTCTTTATCTCTCTTGCGTGTTTATATCAAGCTTTCTCTTATTTCTTCATTTCTTCTTTCTCCGTTCAGTTCAGTTCAGTTCAGTTCAGTTTAGTTTAGTTTAGTTTAGTTCAGTTCAGTTCAGTTCAGTTTAGTTTGGTTTCGTTCCGTTTCGTTTCAGTTCGTTTCTTCGATTCTTCCTTCGAGGTGGTGAATTGAATTTTTCTTTGGGATTCGATGTATCGAACTCGAAATGATTCTATATTCTCCGTCTCTTTCTATCCCATCCATCTTTCTCTTACTTTCTTTTTCTTCTTCTTCTTCTTCTTCTCTTTTTTTTTCTTTTTTCTTCCTCGATCTTACGTGTGGCTGATATCGCCGATTCGTATGATGTTTTTAAAGGAGATGGGTAGTCGGATATAGCTTGGTACCAAGTAGATTTTCTTCCGGGGAAAGAGGAATAAAGGTAAATACACGAAGGTCGACCTTGTTTACTTTTTTCCTTAACTTTTCTTCAAGAACTTGTATATGTAACTCGCGATATCACTGACTTTCTCTATCTTCTCTCTCTCTCTCTCTCTCTCTCTCTCTCTCTCTCTCTCTCTCTCTCTCTCTCTGTTAAAACTCGAATTTTTCAATATACCAATAACCGACTATATTTCTATCACTCTTTCTCTCTCCCTTCAAACGTTTATTCAATTTATCCTTCTTACGTCTGGATCCTCAAATGAAATATTATTCTATTTATACGGATTATACGTTTTCCTTAAAAAGTTTCTCTTTATCATCGGATTAGATAGTAATTGTTGAATTTTTTATCATCATTGTAGGTCGTGTTTTGGTAAAGAAAAAAAAGAAAAAAAAAGAAAAAAATTTCATTTCACTTTTCCTTATTTATAAGCCAATGTTATTGTCTCTCCATCTCCCTTTCTTCGCCATTTTAAGTTTTAATACCCGAGAAGACATTTGGTAGACCTTCTGTTTTGCTTGGAGCATTTAATTGTAAAACAGATTGCATATATATATATATATATATATATATATATATACTCATCTCTTTCTCTCTCTCTCTCTCTCTCTCTCTCTCTCTCTCTCTCTCTCTCTCTCTCTCTATCTATCTCTCTCTCTGTTTCTCTTTGTCTGTCTTTCTATATATAGGATAAGGGGAATTCTGAGAGGACGATTACTCGCAAAGTTTAAATTGCAAATTAACGTGCGGTAAAGCGATACTCGAGTCAACAAAGTCTCGTCATTGTTAGAAAAGAGTCGAACGTTGAAATGTTTGAAACGTCGAAAATTCTAAAAAGAATGTTATTAAATCCGTTGTCGGTTGGTAGAGATCAAAGAGTTGAGAATAGAATGAACCGCGGGAGCATTGAAAAATGGAAAAGATACGTTCGTTGTTCGGTTAAATCTTGGTCTTTTTCTTTTTTTTTCTTTTATCTCTTTTCTCATTTTTTTTACTCGAAAGGTTTTTCGCACGAACATTGTTTTCTTGGTGAAAACGAAAGAAATGTTTCCATTACGTTTCGTCGATTTTGACGCTTTTCTCGCATACGTGTGTGCGCACGAATACATATATATATTTTTTCTCTTATTTTAAATTTAATTTTAAGTTTTCCAAAAGACATTCGTTCGTTCTTCGCGGAAATCGAGGCACCGTTCGAAACGTTTTCCATAAAACTATTATTGTATCGTATTATCAAACCATACCGTATCAATTACATTTAATTTACGAGCGTATATAAAACGTATCAGAGTATCAATTCGATTCGGCAGTTAATCGTCCTCGTCCGGAAACTATTTCATCCCTTTGGCTTTTCCTCCTGGATTTTCTAAAAGCCGTAAACTCGTTCGACTAACAAATACGTCACGAAACATTTGAAAAGCTCTATTCTCCAGAGATTATTCGAAAACGATTCGACCGACGGATGTTCGGAGTAGTAACATACGAGGAGTACGATAGCCGAGAGTGTGTGTGTATCTCTTCGATTTATTCAGTAGGAACGTTCTTTCGTAGTAAGCCGATTGGAAGGAGAATGGGAATGAACGAAAAAGAAATGACAAAGAAGAGAAAGGAAGAGGAGAGGTCGTCCATTTGTACGATTCAAGAGAGAGAGAGAGAGAGAAAGAGAGAGATGGGAAGAGTGGGTGGTAGAATGAGGGGTTGAGAAAATAGGGAAGGAGAGATGAGGTGGGGGTTGATGGTAGTGGGGGGTGGTAAAAAAAAAAAAAAAGGGGAAAAGAGAATTCACGACGAATAGAATTCCACTTGCTAGCTCTATATCAATTCGTTCTTTACCGTAGCATTTTCCACATTAAAGATCTGAAAATTCTCGTGACGACCGGGTGTATATGTAAAAGAGGATGAGGAGGAGTGGAAAGAGGATGAGGAGGAGGAAGAGGGTGGTCTACGTTCGTTGGTAATTCCGTTTTCAAGTGGCTTCGTCGATCGCTTCACGGAGCGTAATAATATGCTCCGGGGTAATTCTGATTCAGCAATCCGCAGGTAATCCCAGTGAAATCTCGGTTAGCGTGGAACGCACGCTATTCGCGATAATACTCAACCGAGAGGAGGCATCGGACCGAGGCGAAGCGAGGCGAGACGATGCGATACGATGCGATACGATGCGATGCGATGTTAGTGAGGTGAGGTGAGGTGAGGTGAGGTGAGGTGAGGTGAGGTGAGGTAGGGCCGAGAGGCCTCTCCTCCCACCTCCCTTTATATATATTACGTAATCGATGTATGTAAATTCATTTTGAATACGTTTATCTATCCGCGCATATAACTTAAACCTATTAAATAGTTTTATCTTTCTATTAGCAGCCCTTCCTCGTTACGATATAAACATATAGATAAGTTATACGTACGTATGTATATATGTATGTATGTATGTATGTATGTATGCACGTATGATATCCATATATCCATATGGATATATACGGACATCCAAATTTATTCTCGATTTATCTGTCCAACCATCGAATCAATGACACGTACATGTGTAACGTGATAATTAATGAGAGGGAGACAGACAGAGAGAGAGAGAGAGAGAGAGAGAGAGAGAGAGAGAGAGAGAGAGAGAGAGAGAGAGAGAGAGAGAGAGAAATAGAGATATGGAGAAATACGTCGAACCTCTCGTCAAATATCGAACGATTTTCCTTTTTCTTTTCCTTTTTTTTTTATTACATTTGTTCGTTCATTCGTTCGTTCGTTCTTCCATTTGTTTGTGTTCTCTCTTTTTCCTTTTTTACTTTTGTTTTGTTTCCCTTTTCGCAATTCGCACGTCGTTCTCGTGAAATACGTCTTCGCGTCAACGTCGCACCGTATCACAAGCAAATATGTCTCGTTATTATCTACCTCGCTACGTTCGTTCGTTCGTTCGTTCGTTCGTTCGTTCGTTCGTTCGTTCGTTCGTTCGTCCGTTCATTCGTTCGTTTCCTCGTTTGTAATAAGTAGCAACGAAAACGATATCGCTCACAACGATGTTGCACTTTCAATTATGCGTTAGCTCTTTTCCAGAAAGGTACAAGATCGATGCAGCTTGTAATATCTCCTTTTTCAACCCTCCTCCTCCTCCTTCTTTCGCGTCATTCCTCTTACTTCACTTCGTTTCTCTTACATTTTCTCCCTTTCCTACTCTTCTCTTCTCTTCATCCCTCTTCACCCTTTCCTAGTTTCATATACACCTTTTAATACACTTTTCGTGTCACCCTTCCTATTTCTGCCATTTTTGTTAGCAACCGTGCATCGAAATTAAACTCTCTTCGCGATGTATCTTTATATAAAAGCGAAACGTATATATATATATATATATATATATATATATCTTCTCGTGAAAAATCTTTCTTGCAATTTCTCTCTCTCTCTCTCTCTCTTTCTCTTTGTCTCTCTCTCTCTCTCTCTCTGTCCGTCTCTGTGTCCGTCTCTGTCTCTGTCACCGTCTCTCTTTCTCTCTTTCCGTCTGTGAATATCTTCTAAGAGAACGTTAACCTCTTTCCGCTAGAATAACTTTCCCTCGGCCATATTTTTATCGCGTTAGTTCGTTCATTGACTATCGATCGATACAATGTATCGATATGATATAATAGTAACGATAGTAACGATATAAAGTGAATAAAATGAATGGGGACCAATAGAAAGGAGGAAAGAGAAGGAAAAAAGAAAAGAAAAGAGAAAAAAAAAAGAAAACAGAAAAGATGCAATACAAGTGATCGATCGATCGCGATTTTTTTCCCTCCTGTTTTCTTCCTCTCTCTCTCTCTTTTTTTTTTTTTTTTGGTACAATCCCTTTTTCTTCTTTAATTTTTCTTTTTTCTTTTTTCTTTTTTTTTTAATTTCGACGATTACCGTACCGAATGGTTCCTCTTTTCTTCCTCTTTTTTTCTTTTTTTTTTTTTTTCTTTCAATAACGATTACAACGAATACCTTCGATCGATGATATTTTTCTACGGGAAAAGAAGAAGAATAAATGAAAAAAAAAAAAGACTCTGAAAAAGTCTCGTGGTTAGATTCTAAAAATTAAACGATACGTGACCCCTCGAAAATTTCGATTATTCTCGCGTTACTTCCCTTAACCAACGTGGGAATTAATTTCGCTCGTTTAATATCGCACGCGCGTATCCCGTAATTCCCGAAGGCACGTGAAATCAATCTGGGATACGATGGGAGGATATGTATGTACATACATATCGATTTCTACGAGGCGATTTATACGATTATACGAAATTAGGTAATATAAAAGAGAGAAAAGGAAGATCTAGTACTCGTTATTTCGTTATTTCGTTTTGTATACATACATACATACATACATACATACATATATATATATATACACAACAATGTACGTATTTTATGTATGTATGTATTTATGGATGTATGGATGTATGCACGTTGTACGTCGTCGGATACGAGGTTTTCAATTTTTCTCTTTTTATTCTGTTTCGTAAAAATTCTCTACGTGTTCTTTCCTTCGAGAAGTCGAGAATCGTCGAGTTTGCATTTTCTACTTTTCCCTGTACCTATGTATACGTGTATGTATATCATAACGTCTGCTAACGTAGGTATGTATTTTTAACGGCCAGTGGAAAGGATAGGAAGACTTCTTTTTATATATATTTCTTTTTATATCTCTTTCTCTTTTTCTTTCTCTCTATCTGTTCCTCTTTCTCTCTTTCTCTCTCTCTCTCTCTCTCTCTCTCTCTCTCTCTCTCTTTCTGTCTGTTTCTTTCTCTTTCTCTGTCTTTCCTTTTCTTCTTAGTCTATCGAACGTCAAAAAAGCGACAGAGCATTGTTCTATTTTCAAGTATGACAGAAACTCAATGGCTCGTTAACTCTCGAAATACGAAAAGATGCCAGTGATCTACGATTCTCCTCTTCCTCTCTTTCTTCTATTCTTTCTTCATCTTTTTCATCTAACCGCTTATATATATAAATATATATATA
>NC_057694.1:7179509-7195991 GCF_014466175.1 Vespula pensylvanica
ATGGTAAACATCGCACAAGGTAGCAGCACACAACACCCAGCAGCATCAGCCACGATAGCTTGATACAAAGGGACCCAAGCCTTCGTCTATAGGTATTCTGATATCCAATCCAGTATGGAATCTTGAGTACCTCTCTCTCTCTCTCTCTCTCTCTCTCTCAGATACACACACATACACGTGCACATATCAGTCTCTTTCTCTCCTATACTCTCTCATGATTGCGTATCTACGAGCATAGGAGAAGACACGTACGAGATAGGTATATTCGCATTTAACATACACGTTGAGTAGCCGTAGGTATGTACGTACGAACGTATGTATGTATGTATGTATGTTGTATGGCAGCGCGAGCGCAAGTCCTTTAAGCATAAACCACCGCGACCTTAACTCAAATAATACTGCTGCCTGGCTTGCGTCGATGATATTTGACTTAGCCGAGAGTATATTACATCGTGAATACTTAAGGCCTCGTTCAATTCGTCGACGAGTTCGCTCGGTGAAATACAAATAGGAGTAGCTCACTATGTTTTAAGCGAATGTAGGTATATATATATATATACATATATATATATATATATATGTATGTATGTATGTATGTATGTATATGTATGTCGGAGTGAGAGAGAGAGAGAGAGAGAGAGAGAGAGAGAGAGAGAGAGAGAGAATAGCGGAGGTTTGTTAGTATAGGTATGTATATAGGTATGCAGGTACTAGAAATTCCATTCGAATCGATCTACTGATTTTCATTGGTATTCCAAGATTATAGTTACTTATTGTTAGTAACAATTCGTTCGACAGTCTATGACAATCGATATGAATAGATATGAAGCGACGACAACAACATCTTAGCAGATTTTTATTTCGCTCTTTCATCGAAGCTGAGCGTTTCTCTGTAAATATATATGTGTGTATTAAAAAAATGGAGGAGGAGGAAAGAAAGAAAAAGAGAATAAAATAGAAAAGAAAAGAAAGAAAGAAAGAAAGAAAGAAAGAAAGAAAGAAAGAAAGACAGAAAGAAAAGAAGAGAAAAGAAAAAAAAAATGGAAAAAAAACTTTCGACACCATGATGAATTCAATGGTCTCTCTCTCCCAGTCTGATAGTAAAAGGACAACCATGAGTAAGACCATCTGACATAAAAATCCTCCGGTCGCTTGGCCTTCTCCTACTCTACGAAGAAAAGTGGTCTACCTATTTCTAGAGCTTTTACTCGTAACGAGATTTCGATTCTTGGCCGATCCTCCATGATCGTACAAAGTTGGAATACAAAGACAGACAGAGATAGAGAAAGACAGAGAGAGACTGAGAGAGAGACAGAGAGAAAGAGAGAAAGAGAGAGAGAGAGAGAGAGACTCTCTCGATTGAGTCATAGTAAGAAAAGCTCCAATAATTTCCCCCAGTTTCTTCGTCGATCCTTTTTTTGCTATGAGAAAACTAAAGGATCACGTTGCTGGTACGAATCAACCAAATTGGTAAAGCTCACCATCGCTCTTCTTATCTTCGTCATTATCATCTTTTTACAAGGGACGTTGGAAAACTCAACGATTATGTCATTTGTACATTTTACTTTCCTCTTCCTTTCTTTCCTTCTAATTTCCTATCTCCTAACTTTCTATGTATTTATTTCGTTAACGAGGAAACAACGTTAAACCAACGTTAAATCTTTCGTATTAATTAATATTTATCATTATGACAGGTGTTAATTAATTATCGTTGGGTTTAACGACGTTTAATGGCTACGAACATTCGATTTGTCTTGCTGCCCCGCTCCGCATCGTCCCGCAACTTACCCGTAACGTAGCGTATCGTATAGTGACGTACTTTATCGTACAGTATCGTATCGTATCGTACCGCGCCCAATCAGAAATTATTTTCGCGATAATGGAAACTAAATGAATGCGATGATATTTGTTTCTATTTCGTGACGATCATTTCCATGTTAATTTCCGTTTAATTGTGATCGTTTTTTCTTTTTTACAATTAAAGAAAAAAAATTAATCATATATATATATATATATATATATATATATATATATATATCTCGAAAAACGTATCGATAGTATTCCTTCCTACATATTTCGTTAATATTTGCATTTTTTATTTCCTCTTTTCGTGTTTTTTCAATTTTCCTTCACATTCGATCACTTTTTACATTACACCTGCGATCGTTTAATCGTTACATCGAAAGTAATAGGGTACTCCATGTTTGTTTGCACGCACGAGCAAACGCATTCTATTTATTCGTACGTGCATTTCTACGTGTATGCATATATACATACATATATATATATATATATACATACACACATACACATATATGCATACACGAACCATACGAGATCTCTCTGTTTGCTCATAGAGGATACGTATATATCGATTCGCGATGTGCCATGCATTATACGTTACACAGTACGTAGGTACTTGACTTCGGTCGTTTGAATATTGACGTTTTTCCCGCGTTTTACTTTTTGTCTCCCTGCCACCCTCGATCAACCAGACATAAACGCGTATTTTTCTGTTCCTTTTCATTTTTCGTGTTTTTTTTTTTTTTTTTCAATCTCTTTTTTTCTAAACGGATATATCTGTATTAAAAAAAAAAAAAAATGTTGTTCTTTTTCCTTTTTTTATTTATTTATTTAATTTTATTTTTTAGTATATTTTTTTAGCTCTCTCTCTCTCTCTCTCTCTCTCTCTCTCTCTCTTCTCTCTTTTTTTTTAATCATCTTTCGTAAAAAATTATGAGAACTAGATAATAACATCTAGTCTTGATATCGTTTCATTACATTGAATTTCGCAAAATAACAAGGTTTTATTTAGATAAAGATGTAATTTTTTTTTTTTTCTACAAATTCCCGATCAGTTTAGGATCTTTCTATCTTTATCTCTGTCTTCCCTCCCACATCAAAGTTTACAATCATAGCCCATTCTATCTTTATCTATCTCCCTCTTTATCTCTTGAAATATTCGAGTGGATCCTATCTCCTTAAGAAGTTTCATCCCCTTTATCCTTACCTCACTCCCACTCTTACCTCCTTATACCGACAAAAACAATAAGATCGTATAAAAGTTTTGTTTCCGACGTTCTCACGTCGGTTCCACGCCTTGTAATCGATTACGGTTGTGTTTCGATAACGAAAGAAAGAGAGAGAGAGAGAGAGAGAGAGAGAGAGAGAGAGAGAGAGAGAGAGAGAGAGAGAGAGAGAGAGAGAGAGAGAGAGAGAGAGAGAGAGAGAGAGAGAGAATAAGCTTTTCTCAAATAAGAAATACCCTGTATTTAACGAGAGATACGAAGTACCACTTGAATATTCTTTTTTACATTCAATAATTGGATTCGATCGGGTTATTAAAAGAATTGATAGCTATATACCTATATACATTTTCATTTTTTTCTTTTTCTTTTCTTTTTACGTTGAAAAGAATCTGGAAGAAAAATCCAAAGATAATTCGAAAGAAGGATAGAAGACATAAGGAAAAAAAAAAAAGTCGATTATGGGTTTAGTGAAATTTTGTGCTAAAGAGGTATCTGGAAGGAGAAGAAAGGAAGAGGGAGAAGAAATAAGGGGATAGGGTCGTTGACCGATCGATAAAGCTCCTTCGACCTTTTCCTAGGACACGTATGTATATAAGACCGAAGATTTTCTCTTTCAGAATTTTTGTTGAATGAGAAAAATAAAAAGGAGAGAGAAAGAGAGGGATAGAATGAAAGAAAGAAAGAAAGAAAAAAAGAAAGAGAAAGAGAGAGAGAGAGAGAGAGAGAGACAGAGAAAGAGAAAGAAAGAAAGAAAGAGAGAGAGAGAGAGAGAGAGAGAGAGAGAGATAGAAACCTTTCGTAAATCTCTCTCTCTCTCTCTCTCTCTCTCTCTCTCTTTCTCTCTCTCTCTTTTTCTTTCTCTTTCTCTGTCTCACTCCCTTTCGCTTTATCTCTCTCGTTCTGATTCGGCATTCGAGATCACCCGATAAATATTCGTAGGGGGTATGTCGGGGTTGGCACCATCTCGTCGCTGCCTTTCGTTTTCACGATTTATCGTTCGATACATCCACATTGACAAACGATATCGACAGGCTCGTCTTCGAGTGTATTATCGGTGAAACGATCTCCAGCTAGGAAAAGCTTTCTCCGTTGCGTTCTTTTCGACGACGACGACGACGACGACGACGACGACGACGACGACGACGAATACAACGAGTACGAACAGTACAATGACATTCGCACTGATTTCTCGTTACTCTACTTCTCTTTACGCCTTTTTCTTCCTTTCTTTTCTTTTCTTGTCTTGTCTTGTCTTTTCTTTTCTTTTTCCGATATACTGCATCCTATCTCTTTATCTTCTTTGTCTCTGTCTCTCTTAGTCGCTGTTTTTTTATCCTTCTTTCTTAGAAAGCGTAGGACAAATCGATCGAGCTTATCAGTTATCACGAAGGAGGATTATATTCTACGCGTCAATTTCAAAAGAATCGTCTTCTTTTGACTTATCGTTACATATGTGTAAATATGTATATGTATATAAGTTATATATCTACTTATGCAGAGTATTACTTGTATATAACAGTAGAGCGTAGTGTAATTGTATCATACTGCGTATAAATCGTAGTTTATGTTGGATATGAGAATGATTTTCGATATGTAGCGATTTGTTTAGTTCTATGATTATAAACAAAGTCGTAATAGAAAAAGTTCAGACACGTAAATAAACATATATGCGTGTTACGACGGTATGTTAGCGTGTGTGTATATATATACGTATATATGTATATATATATGTATCGTTAAATATTTTATTAATTATACTACACCCAATTCAGTCTAAATTTTTCAAGGACAAATATTCGAAACAGTTTAAAAAAAATTATATTAACAAATTAGTGAATAAATATAATAATGACGTTTTATAATATTCTAATCGTTCTTATCAAGATGTAAAATCGTAACATCGTCATCCTCTTTATTACACTAACGTATACCTTCGATTTATCATCTCTTTTACGACATAGATTCATATAACGATAAATATAACCACACACACACACACACACATACGTATATGTCGAACGTGCAATTTTCCTAAGCTTTTCCCTGTCGACACGTGGATATTCGAACGTACAAAGGAACATCCTTGCCTTTTATTCCTTAGAAAGGAATTCGTATCATACATACACACACACATATATATATATATATATATCCATGTGCGTATATACTCGACTACGTACATACGTAAGATCGTCAGAGATTTTTCTTTTCGCATAACAGCTTGTACCCGTTGAGAATTTCGAGTTCTTGAGAAGTAATACAACTCCTTCCTTAAATAAACGATTTTTATCGTTCTAAGATAATTCTAAGCTTACATATATAATATATGATTTACGTATAAATCGAGATCAAAATACGCTTTCTAATTAATAATAATTTAAATTATATTTTAAATGCGACTTACCACGAGACGTTCCAAACGGGAAATGAAATGTTTTTGTAGTTCGTATTCGTAGAGGACTAATTATTGATACACACACATATATATATATATACAGATCAATACGGTAACGCGTTGGTAAGGTCGTTGTATATTTGTATACGTCGAAGAAAGATTTATACGCGTACAAAGACACAAAGAAATGTTTCTTACGAAATCGTCAACATCGTCCTACGGAATTTCGTTCGAAGGACAAAGCTATTGTCAGTGTGCTCGGAGACACGGAAGGTGACGAACGCTTGGGATCTCAGTTCTGTAACGTAATTATCTATAATTTTCAATTTATTTCATCATTAATATTTTATCATTAATATTTTGTCATTAATATTAACATATTACTAGCGTCATCGTTATTGTTATCATATATCTTAATTAATAATAATATATATTATATTACATATATATATATATATATATATATACATGCTATGTATGTATCATATATGTATATATATTACATAATATAATATAATATTAATATAGTATATATCATATATGCGTTGTAATTATTACTTCTTTTCTTTCTTTCTTTTTTTTTTTTTAATTATCGATATGCTATTACGACGAAATAGAATTTACAATACGAACGAAGCAGCAAGCGTACTATGACAAAATGAATTTCCTTACTGTTTTTATTTTCTCTCTGAGAGAATTGCAATTATGTGCTTTGTGGACGTGGTTAGCCGATTGGACTCGACCGATACGGTTGCGTTTAACTATAGAACAGTCGCCGAAGCTGATTCGAATGCCTAAAGCGGTATTCGATAACACCAGGATAATGTAGGACGAAGGACGTTGATTCGCTTCAATATAGCGGATTTAGCATTCCGTAGATCTACCGCACAGTTTTCGACCAGTTGATCGTAACCGTACTTAAACCTAATCCCCTTTTAGAGAATCCATTATCTTTTTCAAGAAATATTTTACATTTATAATACGATTATAATTTCCTTTTCAGCTCACTTTCAATATTCATTTATAGATTTTATTAATAATTAGAAATGAAAGAGATGAGATTGTTAAATAATTCATATAATTCTTTTCGATTACTTTAATATATTATCTTGACAAAATTTCAAGTATTAATCGATATATCTAATATCGAAGAAGATCTATAATCTATATTCGCCAGATATCTCGTCGTGAAATAATTATACGATCTATACGTGAAAAATTAGAATATATTTTCGTTTATTTATAAGATAATTATATTTTTTTTCTTACAGCTTATTTCTCGATGAAAATTATTGGTATACAAGCCCAACAAGATAAAAAGATAATTCGTACGAATGCGTTATACTCGTCGATTTTTTTTTCCTCAACATTAAACTAAAAAAATTTTCAAATCTCGATCGATATATCTAATATCGAAGAAAATCTACGATCTCGATTCGCCAGCTAATATCTCGTCGAACGTAGAATAATTATTTAATTTATATATGAAAAATTAGAATATATTTTCGTTTGTTTATATGATAACTATATATTTTCTTACAGCTTACTTCTCGATGAAAATTATTGGCATAAGCCCAACAAGATAAAAAGATAATTCGTACGAATGCGTTATACTCGTCGATTTTTTTTTCCTCAACATTAAACTAAAAAAATTTTCAAATCTCGATCGATATATCTAATATCGAAGAAAATCTACGATCTCGATTCGCCAGCTAATATCTTATCGAACGTAAAATAATTTTCTCGTTATTATATGAAAGATCAGAAAATACGTCGTATTTTATAGATATTCACGTTGAGAGTGATCGATTTTAACATAGAAATTAGATTTTCTCGCGAAAATGCGTTGTAAAAATTCGATCTAATGGCTGATGATTCATACCGATCGTGATTGTATTGTAGTACGTTGTAGTTTAAACTTTTGTTTTCCTTTTTTGTTCTTTATTTTGTTGATACGACAAAGCTGTAAGTTTGTTCGTCGTACATACGTATATACGCGATAGTAATAGTAGTAGTATAATAGTAGTATCCTATGAGAAAGAGCATCGTTGGTTGGGGTAATGTTCGAATTGATATCCTGTGCATGGATATGGTAGAAACGTTTGCTCACAGCCGTTACACCATATCGGAATACGGAAGTTTATGGTCTTCACGTGCTGGCACGTTGCCCGTAAATCTTCTGAGTCTTGGTTGCATTCATTCGTGAGAAGGCCACGTACACCTATGAAGTATACTGATTCTGTATAGTATACTGGACTACAGAATTTCACTCTATGGTTATAAGATTGACACCTGTAAGTCTTTTCATTGGCTATGTTACGGTTGTTAACTGTACCTATATCAATCAATGTCTTTCCCATGTTTACACCGAAATAAAAAAAAAATATATATATATATATATATATATATATATATATATTGTTCAAGTTATAGCAAGTAAATTACATAGATTTTAGTTACAGAATTATTATATATTATTTAACGTTAAGTTAAAATAATAATGAAAAATTTCGAATATTATCGAGTAACAATTAATTTTCTATCGATAAAATAACATCGAACGTAGGCTTCAAAAGAGGATTAACAAATTTTTCTTGAAGATATTGAATTAAGATGATAAATACGATATCTATTTATCTATTTTTTTATATATCTATATTATAAATATAATATTTACAAATATTTATATAATATAAATATTCAATGTATATTAATAATTATATTATATAATTATATAATATAATATAATATAATATAATATAATATAATATAAATATTTATATATCTATATATTTATATTTTTCTATATATCTATTTTTTTTTTATTGTTATTCTATCGAATAATGATGATAATAATGATAATAATAATAATAATATTTTTCTAGAATTTGTTTTTACAAATTTACGCACATTTCTCTCTCTCTTTCTCTCTCTCTCTTTCTCGAAAATATTAACTCCCCCGATAACATCGTAGAAAAGGCGAATTTTCGAGACTCGAGAATCTTTCGAATCGTCGGGAGTAGGAAAAATAAAAAAAAAAAAAGAAGAAAAGAAAAAAAGAGGAAGAAGAGAAAAAAGAGAAAAAAGGAGACCGCAAACCAGGACTCGGAGGAGCTCGAAAGCTATCTAGTTTTCGACGAGCACATGGATTTTACTTTTCCCGCGATCTTCTTCCTCTTATTCACTTACTTCGCTCTAGGCTTCTATAGCTCGTAAGTTCGTACTTTTCTCGCGAAAAGGAAAATTATTTTCGCGGCGTAGATCCTTGGTAGAGAGGAAGGTATTGTTAGGATAGGAATAAAAAGACGGGAATAATGCTTTGCACTGTATCAGCCATATCCGTAAAACACACATTTATATATATATATATATATATATATATATATATATATGTGCGTGTTTGTATACGTGGATGTATATACATACACGTTAACTAACTAACATTATAGAGAATGTAACGTATTTTTTATCATTTCGTTGCAATGAATTTCGATTTCTTTTTTTTTTTTTTTTTTCTTTCGTAAGAATATTATTTATTAGTTTCTGTACCTGACGATAAATTTCGTATTTATCAATATTTATTTCCGTAATACTGGTTACTTATATTTTCTTTTTTTTTTTTTTATTCATATTTATTTCCTCAGCCAGTGTTAATTAAAATATTCCCGTCCAGACGTACTTACGTAACTTATTTACTTTCTATCACGTAACGAAAAGGATGATATAAATTTTCCTCTTACGTTATGGCGAAAATACTTTGTAACGTTTTACGGTAGGAAATCCTGTTTAAATTTGTAGGTATATATATATATATATATATATATATATATATAACTATGTGTGTGTGTGTGTGTATGTGTACGAGGAAAAAGAAGATAGAGAGAGAGAGAGAGAGAGAGAGAGAGAGAGAGAGAGAGAGAGAGAGAGAAAGACGGAGAGAAGGAAAGAAAAACGAGAAAAGAGAAGAAAATCGAGATACTCGGAGAACGCAAAAGATCATGAAAAACTTGTGTCACTTTCTGTATTTTTAATCATTTTTTCCTAGTTTTATGCGACCAGATATAGGTAGTTACTTATATACTCTGTTCGAGATATACCTACATAACTATGTATACGTATATATAGTAGCTTTAAAAAGGAACGAGATGCGAAGGTGAATTATTAATCCGATGTTATATCTTTCATCGAGTTTCTTTCATCGCGTTACCTTTAGTCGTGGATCGTCCGTTAATATTTTTCGATTCTTTCTACGGTGAATATTTTCTTTATTTTTATCTCCTTTAGAACAAAGAAGAAATACGTATGATAATCGTTTTTTATTACGATAGTAATCGTTCTTTTTTTTTTTTTTTTTTTCACTCGAATAAGACGCCCGTCCATTTTTTATCACTTTTTTTCTTCTCTTTCATTTTTCTCTTTTTTTCTTTCCCCTCCAGCCGCGCGTCAATGTCGCACGAAAAGAAATATTCATTCCTAAATATAAAAATTCGTAAGGATTACGAATTGATTTTTCTTCTTTCTCTTTTTTTCCTTTAGCAGAGAGTGCACTTCTTTCTCTTTTTTTTTTCTTTTTTTTTTAATAATACAACATTGACGTTTTACTTATCGGGCTGATTTTAAAAATTCGTTCATTACTCGAACATATTTTTCTTTCTGCTAGGTCGTTGGATTTTTTAATTTTCTTTTCTTTTTTTTTTTTTTTTCATTCTTTCCTTTCAGCATCAAAATCCATGGAAAGCGGGAAACCGTGAAACAGAGTATATATGAGTAGCTTGTCAGAGAGAGAGAGAGAGAGAAAGAGAGAGAGAGAGAGAGAGAAACAGAGACAGAGATAGAGAAAGAGAGAAAGAGAAAGAGAGAGAAAGAGAGAAAGAGAGAAAGACAGAAAGAACATTTTCTTCTCTGTTAGACTTACCGTCGTCGTAGTTCATTCTTCAATGCAAACGAACGAATTCGCGAGTAGGATCGTAAAGCAACGTATGAAATAAGGTCGACGCTCGACCGTCCACTTGTACGGCGCTTGTTTCCTAAGTTTATTAACGTGTAGCCGGTCTAATTAACTCTCTCAGCTGCCTCTACGCTGTGTTTCTCTCTCTCTCTCTTTCTCTCTGCAGTACTATTACTACTACTACTACTACTACTACTACTACTACTACTACTACTACTACTACTACTACTACTACTACTACTACTACTACTACTACTATTACTACTACTATTCCGTTCACGCAGGATTTACGAAAAAGAAGCTTAGATTTTTCTCCTTTTTTGTCGTTTTTCTTTCTGTATTTCTACTTTTTTTTTCTTTTTTTTTTTCACTACTTCGTCGAGCAAAGAGAAAGAGAAAGAGAGAGAGAGAGAGAGAGAATACCAAATTCGGGCGAGAGTGTCTTGTAAAAATTTGAAAGAAAAGAGCGTGAAAGTGTGGTGAACCAAGGAAGAATTGCTGGCAAAAAAAGAGAGAGAGAGAGAGAGAGGGGGGGAGAGAAGGAGAGAGAAGAAGAGAGAAGAGAAGAGAGAGATGAAGAAACGAGGTACGGTGGCTCGAGGAGAGAAATTTGCTGCTCTGCTATTGGCGTTAATGAAATTCCAGAAACTCTGAGCTCCAGCCTCGGGCACCAAGTTTTTTCATTAAAAACATTCAAACTGTTTCAGCGACAATCTGCGAGAATTGTAATATTTCAATCTTTGTCTTTCTCAGACTGTTTCTCTCTTTCTTTCGTTCACTCTCTCTCTCTCTCTCTCTCTCTCTCTCTCTCTCTCTCTCTCTCTCTCTATCTCTCTTTTTCTATATGTATCTATCTCTCATTTTGTTAAACTTACTACATAGTTATATACGTATTATTTCGTGAAAGATATTGCTCCAAGTATTAGAGAAAATAATTTCTTTTTAGTTTTCTTAATTTTGTTTCTTTTTTTTTTTTTTCTTGTTAAATTTTTCAGAACAGTCAACGATAAAATCGACGACTCGTAACAAGTGGACGATATCTTTTAATATTTTCTGATCGATCGCGATGTTTTTCTTAGCGTTTAACAAATCGCGTCTAACGATGATAAACAGAAATCGGAGATATCTGGAGATTTAATAGGAAATTTGAGATCCTATCGTATGGTTGTCTCGTTATAATAGATACGACGTGTGATACACGTAAATATTATTTATTAATTATTTAACAATCTCTTATTCTCCTCGCTTGAATTGAACGATTTATTTTCGATAACAGAATTATTGATATTCATAAATCAAACTGTGTGCGATTGACAATGAATTTTTCGATTTCAATTAACAGAAATCGAATCGTTTAATTAATAACAAAATTCGTGACTGGCGCGATGAAAGATTTGATTTTGAAATTTCGTATCGATTTCGATGGCGATATAAATATAAATAAATATATATGTATATATATATATATATCCGTCTGTGTACGTGTGTATGTACTTGTCGATTCGTTTGATATGCAAGTGTTATACTTAATTTACATACATAAATAGATATATTATTTCATTAGGAAAATTAAAAATCGATCGGTGATATTCGTTTTGTCAAATGTATTGGTCGAGTAAGTTTTCGAAAGGAGAAAGACAAAATGATGTTTCATGGCGTACGAAAGAATAATTTTTACGTTGATACGACGATACGTTTTGATAGGACGATGTAATTTAGCGTTCGAACGAACCGTCATTTACACAAGCGTTTGTAATTATTTAATAATGACAGTCGAGGACACGACGCTTTTTAATCTATTTTCGAAATAACCAGTGGTTATGATATAGTTAATAAGCGCTCTCTCGGTCTACGAGTTTCAATCATTCGCGTGTCTAGGATAGAACAATGCGAGAGACGATAAATAATTAAACGAAATTGAACTAGCGTAACGTTATCTATCTTCGTGCGATCCGTTCCGTAGAAATTTTGGAATACGCGCGTTTAGAAATTGATAAATGGTAGAACGTCGTTTTTGAATAACAAAAAAAAAAAAGAAATACTCGTACGTTTTCTCTCTCTCTCTCTCTCTCTCTTTTTTTTTGTATATATATATACATTTTTTTATTTTCGTAATTTTTATTGTAGACGATAGTACCGATAGTTATTTGATTCGCGGGTATGCGTTTTTAGAGGAGAAAAGAGAAAAGAAAGGAAATGTGTATTTCCATCCTTGAAACTGTAGGAATAATTTAAACTATAGAAATGAGATATAGGTTGGACAACGGGTTGGTGCTTCGATAATGAAAAAATATGGACGACGTTAGATGGAAGTACGTATATAAATATTCACGTTGTATAATGGGAAAGCATCGTTACTTTGTCGGCATTTTGCTTAAAGTCAAATTTAGTTTCAGACCGTAAAACTATCCCCGTGTGTGTCACGCGCGATGAAAATAAATTTTTAAACGATAGTCCCGGAGTATTGCGGACAAGAAGAAATTTACGATGAGCGCGATGAGGTAACGTGAAATTTGTTGACCAAGTATATCACTGGCCGTGCTAGAAAGTAGAAAGTTTGAAGTTTTCCAAAAGGAAAAGGAGAAAATAAAAAAACAGAAAAAAGAAAAAATAAAAATTTATTTCCGTCGACTAGATGGTCATCATCGTACGTATGCATATATGCATTCATGCATGTACGTACGTACCTATGTATGTATTTATGTATGTATGTATGTATGCATGCACGTATGTACGTATGCATGTATGTATAATATAAGCTGAAGAAATTTTTCAATCATCGTTTTCTAACGATAAAATTAATTTATCGGTTTAGAATTGAATAGAATAAATGATATCATACATTTATTCGTATATTATAGCATAAGAAAGTATCTCCGTGATATTATTTGTAAGTAATCATAAGAATATAAATTTTCAAAGTTTCCAATCGATGTAGGGAACGAAATAAGGAAATATATCGTCTAACGATTGTGTCTAGACCGAAGTTTCGTATTTCTGATGGGAAAAGTCTCGAAAAAGGTTTTTTCCTCGATACCGATGAATATTCAATATTTCATTGGTCGAGAAAAGAAAAAGGAAAAAGCAAAAAAAGGAGAAGAAGAAAAAAAAAAAAAAAAGAAAAATAGAGAAAACCCGAAAGAACGGTCGGTTAACTCACCGGCCTCTTTTCCTATCTCACGTTTTCCCAAACCATCAGTTTGCCACGGAACGCAGGATTTTGCGTTTTTTGGTGAAATTTAATTTAAGTTCTCTTAGCGCCTGGATTTACATCATTTTTTTCTTTTTTTTTTTTTTTTTAAAAAAACTCCCATCCGCCGGAAGTACGAAGTACGAACAATGACGTCGGAGTAGTAAAACCGATATGTTACAGTCGTTGTCTACAAAATTTCAACCGAATTTCGTTCTTTCTTTCACTTCTTTCTTTCTCTCTCTCTCTCTCTCTCTCTCTCTCTCTCTCTCTTTTCTTTTTTCTTTCTCTTATTTTTTCTTCTCTTTTAATAAAATTTTTTTTTCTTCATAAAACCTTCCGCGAGCCGTCCCACTTGTCTACGTGTTTCCGTAACCGGTGTGAATTATTATCCGTTAGAGCAAAACTTTTACACGTCGGGCAAGAAAAGAAAATGAAAATCACGTTTTGGACACGATTAACGAAACTCTCCTCTACTTCCGGATAAGGTATACGTAATGACCATCCTGGTTAGATGGATGCGAGACTAGGTGAACGTTGGGTCAGGTCGTCGTAAAAAAGACGTGAAAAATTGTACTAGGAATGAGAAAAAGGGTATTTCAAGGGGTGAAGGGTGGGAGCTAGATGGGAGAGAGAGAGAGGAGTAAGGGACGAAAGAGAGAGAAGAGAAAGAAAAGGGAACAAAAAATTCAAAAAAAAAAAAATTGAGACACATGAGGGAGGTGATAGTTGAAAGACTTGAGGATACTTATTAAAAGGGTGATTCGAAAAAAAGATAATAAAAAAAGTTATAAGAAGAAGCATGGTATCCGTCGTCGTTATTATTATTATTTTAAAGGTTCATTCGTAAAAATAGCGTTGATAAATCTTGGAGAATTAATTCTCGGACTCGTAGACCGTTTTTAACATAATGTCTTTCTTTATGAAATTGTTGAAAGAGAAAGAGAGATAGAAGGCAGATAAATAGATAGATAGATAGATAGATAGATAGATAGATAGAGAGAGAGAGAGAGAGAGAGAGATAGATTTCAAATCTCGATACGAAATCGTTCGGAACGATTTCCGATGAGACTATGGTAGATCGGCACGTATCTAAAAGAAGGGTGAAGGGAAAAGGGACAGGGTGTGTAGACTGGGGGAGGATAGGATTGGTGCATTCGTATCTCGCAAAATGGAACGCGAGTTCGGCAGTGGTAGTCTCTCTATGTTTGGCAGAAACCCAATTAAAGCTTTTGATTAGTCCGTTGCTGGAACTTGAGCACCCGAGTACCTTTCTCTCTCTCTCTCTCTCTCTCTCTCTCTCTCTCTCTCGTTAACTCGTCCTCTGCTACTACTACTACTACTACTACTACTATTGCTACTACTACTAAACTCCTAGTCGCGTAGTTTCGGCTTCGTTCCATCGACCACACGACTACTGGTCGGTACTCTGGTCGGTAAGTATACGAATACTACGTAAATACGTCAAGTCATGCTAGGTCTCCACAAATTTCACCTAAGTTTTGTCGCCCTTAAGTCTGAACCCTGGCAACTCCTTTCCTCGTGATCTCTCTTAGGTGTCAAGCTCTCATCTTGTAATACCTTTCCTGTATTCTCTGAAACTTACTCTTTGCTCTCTCTATCTCTTTCTCTATATATCTATATATATCTCTATATCCATCTCTATCTTTATTTCTATCTCTTTCAACCTCATTAGCACGTACCAGGTATACACTTGCAGAGTTTTATAAGTTTTCGACTGGAGCTATGCCCTCTTCCCAGGTCATGACCCATATATATATATATATATATATATATATATATATATATATATATATATGTACATGTACATGTATGTGTACATATATCATTCGGTTATTACGCAAGATAATGTACTGCCTCTCTAATTCTTTTCCTATTTTTTTTCTTTTTCTCTCTCTCTCTCTCTCTTTTTTTTTTTTTTTTTTTTTTTTTTTTTTTTTATTCAAAAAATTCATTTTATCAATTCATATTTCAACCGTGCTATTATTTATTTGAAGTGAAAAAAAATGTGGATCGTCGTTGAAAAGATATAATAGATTTAGATTTATTATATTAATATCGAGAGATATTGTTCCTTTGGATTTTATCGTGAAATCAATTTTTGATAATGTCGAAAGACGATAAGAGTGAGTCATCGAAAATTCGATAACTTTGATAATGGATTTGGGTCAATGGGGAGTAATTGAAAAGGGAGAACTATACTCTTTTGCGTGATTGTGAATATTAAATATATATATATATATATATATGTATATATATATATATATTTATGTATGTATATATATATATGTATCTTTTTTTTTTTTTTTTTTAAATTGACTCGACAATATATCGACATACACGAAGGATCGGAAAACGTCTTAATTGTCTTAATAGTAATTACCTTAATTAGGTAGGAACATAGGGCTTAATATTCGTCGTTTGGCAGTTACGAGAATGTTTGAAGTAAAAGGCGAAAGCGTTCACTTAGAAATCCATTCTATACGCTCGCGTTCCACGTGACAAGGTTTTGGCGTGACGACGAAACTCTGTTTACGCCAGGATCAAAGTTAACTTCTTCATAAGGACCGTAAATCCTCTTGAAGGAACAATGGCTTGTTGAAACTTGTACGTAAACTCGATGCGTTGGCACGATCAACGTATTATCCTTATTTCCTTACCATGGAAAATATGTCTGTAACGTAGTTTTCAATAAATACATACATACATATATATATATATATACATATGTGATAGACATATTAAATTTTCGAAATGATTAAAAAAGAAAAAATCATTTCGTTTTCGAACAACGTGACGTATAAAACAACGATCTATCCCGTCTTTATTCGACGGAATTATTCGAACCAAACGTAGATAATAAAAAGAAAAAAAGAAAGAAAAGAAACAGAAAAATTAT
>NC_057694.1:7196091-7207826 GCF_014466175.1 Vespula pensylvanica
GAGAGAGAGAGAGAGAGAGAGGGGAGAAAAAGGAGAGAGGGAGAGAAAACGAAGTAATAAGAGTAAAACGGGTTCTATTAGAAGCCATGTAATTTACACCTACGTAGACCATCTAAACCCAATGAAGCTGAAATCCTTGTATGATAAAAGGAGCGAGAGAAAGATAGATAGATAGATAGATAGATAGATAGATAGATAGATAGAGAGATAGATAGAGAGAGAGAGAGAGATGAAAAGAAAAAAAGAAGGAACACAGTTTTTGTTATAGATAGATACGATCAGTTAGAAAAACAAAAACCACAAAAAAAAAGGACAAGGAGAAGAAAAAGAAAAAAAAAAGAAAAGGGGGACTGTTACGCTTAATAAATAATAACGCGATCGAGGGTATATAATGGATCCGATGGTAACGAAGAGTCGTCTTTGCGTATGCATTTAAAAATCTTTATATTATAAAGTCATAACATTAGATTCTAACGTGAGAGTTAAAACGTTTGAATAATAGAAGATGACAGTGAGTAAGTGGAATGGAACGTCGTCGTGGCAAGGATGTTATTAAATGTCTTTGGAAATGTCTAGGAGTGACGATGAGTGAAAAGACGGAGAAAAAGGAGAGAAAGATAGAAAAGAGAAAGAGAAAGAAAGAAAGAAAGAAAGAAAGAAAGAAAAAAAGAAATAGAAAGAGAAAGAGTTAGAAGGATTTCTCGAGGGATAATAACGAGTAAAGTGAGTGGCAAAAAGAGAGAAAGATAAAGAAAGATAAAGAAAGAGCGGACGAGGTAGATAGTAAGAGGGAAAAAGATGCAGGTGGAAAAGTCGGGTGTATGGGGGATTTTGTTTACAGCACGATCAAAGTTAGCTCGTAGGCGGTGTATATACTCTTCGCGGATCAATGGAGCTTCGTACCTCCACACAGCTCCGCTTCACCGCGCCTCTTTCACGAGCGAACTGCACGCGGCTTTCTCCTCTGTTAGCTAGCTAGTTGGATAGGAGCTAGCTAACAGAGCTCTCCTTCTCTTCTTTGTCTATCTATCTATCTATCTATCTATCTATCTATCTATCTTATGTATGTATCTATCTATCTATCTATGTTTATCTCTCTTTATCTCTGGGACGGATATACCCTTCTTTCTCTTGGTTCCCGCGTAGGGAACACTTATACATCCTGTTGAGCCCTCGAGCTGCTACGATACACTTTCCGCACGTTTACCACCTGCAATGTCGTATATACTAACTAAGTATAGTTTTGTACGTGTGTATATTATAGTTAGGTATCTCTCTTTTATGTGTTTATCAAAGTATGTATGTATGTATGTATGTATGTATGTATGTATGTATGTATGTACGGGTAGGTAGGTAGGTATGTACAGCATCAGCTTCGAAACGAACACAACACGATCTCATCCTTTGTCATCGGACATCTAAAGATTCCTAACGTTGAGAATATCTCACGTTGTTTTCACCCTTCTGGTCTGCTCTCGTTTTGTCCTATTTTTTTTTTCTCGTCTTATCTTGTCTCGTCTTTTGTACTTCGTAGATCATTTTTGGTAATCATAAGCTCTAAACCTTGTACTTCATTTTAAGTCGAAGTTTTACTATGGTTATTGTTATTAATCTTTTAATAATTCTTCGATAATATATATTAGAATAATATTTTAAAGAGAGAAATATTTTTTCGTATCATATTTGTTAATTCCTTTTTTTATATATATATATATTTATTTATTTATTATAAAAAAAAGAATATATATATATATATATATATATATATATATAAATGAAGTATCGTTGGAGAGGAAAATTTGCTTAATAAAAATTGAAAAATGAAAACTTTTTTTCTTCTCTATTGCTCAATAAAAATTTTTGTAATTGTTAGATATATGTATGTATGTATGTATGTATGTATGAGATTAGATGTAAGAACGTATTTTCTGTTTTGCATAGTTAACGTGTAATTATTATTAGGATCCTTAATCCTTTTACAGCGACGTTAAATTTCCATGTTGTCGTAGGTAAGCCGATGAAAATCATTGCCGCGGATGCATCCGTCTTGAACGTTTAAGCGCATCCTACGTAATAACTTGATTAATCTGTTGACCGAGGTAAACCAATTATTATAAATCGTACACGTGATAGATTTAACTTAAATTTTCTTATAATAAAATAATTGAATCAATTGCTTGCTTGTCGATTTTAACAAAAAAAAAAAAAAAAAAAGAAAAAAGAAAGAAAGAAAGAAAAACAGAAATAGCGCAAATATAAGAGAAGAAAAAGAGTTTTAATTTTCCAATTATTATTTGTACAGTACGTTAATTGAAAAGTTATTGATACACATACGCATTTCTCTGCTCGTTTTTCAATGAAACAGAAACAACAAGAATTCTTATATTCGACGTGAAATTCATATTACATATTTCAAAAATTGAATTTATTTTAATTTTGCTTCGAAAAACGAAAAAAAAAAAGAAGAAAAAGAACAAAAGGGAACGAATTGCGATTGAATATTAATCACGTTTGATTAAAGGATTAATAACAAATTGATGCACATGATGCAAGAGGGGAAACAACCGTAAATAAACGCCGATACGTAGGAAAAATGTTTTGTGAATGTTGCGTGAATTATCGCAAAAAATTCAAATAAAAAATCAGTGAAAGAGAGAAAAAAAAAAGAAAAAGTAAAAGTAAAAGTGATAAAGGAAGGAAGATAAAGCTATCATTAAACTTATATATATATATATATATATATATCTTTTTTATATATCTTTTCTTTTTTGTTCTTCCATAAAAAAATGAAGTATGGAAATAATTTAATTATTTTTTGATGATCTTTTTAAAGGTAATATGTTATTTGATTTGGCCAATAAGTAATTTCATAAACATTTGGGAAATTTTATAGTTTATACGTCAGTAAATAATGTTATATTTTTTATTGAAAAAATTATTTGTTATCCTGTATCAATATAATACTATGTACTTGCAGTATATATATATATATATATATATATATATATATATATATATATATATTTTTCTTTTTATCGAGCTTTTAGTACTTTTATTTTTTTTTTTTTTTTTTTATATCTAAATAAAGAAAGAAAATACATCAGGATAAAACTAAATTTTCTATCTCAGTATTGATAGAAAAAAATTTTATATTATATAAATAAATAACATTGTAAAGTATCGTATTTTATTTTTTGGATGGAAAATTTGTAATATTTATTATCTATATAAACAATATTAATATTTCTTTTATATTGGAAATTGCGACATTATTTATTGAGCCAATTCAATATATCTATTTTTCAATATTTCTATTTTTACTGGTATGTAATTTTTTTTCTATTTTGTTAATTACCATAGATAAATTAATTCACGCGTATTGATCAAACGCATTTTACAGGACAGATAGTAATTAAATGAAGTAAATTATAGAGAGATAGTCATAGAAATAGAAAGACAGACAGACAGACAGACAGACAGACAGACAGACAGACAGACAGACAGAGAGAGAGAGAGAGAGAGAGAGAGAGAGAGAGAGAGAGAAAGAGAGAGAGAAAGATAGATAGATTTATATACGCATTATTTACGTACATGTTTATATACACGAAGAACGAGAAGGGAATATCATTTTTAACGAATCCTAATTAGTGGGTCTATCGTAAATTCGTTAGTTCGATAAATATGTATATTAGTCAAAAGTTCGTAGAAAGAGAGAGAGAGAGAGAAAGAGAGAGAGAGAGAGAGAGAGAGAGGAATGGAATGACTCGTGGGAATATTTTCAAAAGTGATTACATACGGTCGATCTCAAATCGACGTTTAAATGAGTTCGAAAAATATTTAGCAAATACGGTGCACATTCTCGATGGATCGTTCAAACAATAGGTGCTTTTATTTGCATACAATACGATGCCGGTGGCGTTACAAATATTTGACAGATGTTGATTAGCCGAATCGTGTAACGAGAGTGACATGTACCATAGTTGTTTTTTTTATCCTTAGTATTCGTCGATAACGAATCGAAACAGTATATTCGATATTATTCGATACTCGATCGTCTCGAAAGTATTTTCTATTTTTTTATATCCCTTTCTTGTTTTTTTTTTTTTTTGTTCTTCATTTATTTATTTATTTATTTGTTTATTTGTTTGCTCGTTTGTTTATTTATTTGTTTGTTTGTTTTCATGTTTATTTGTTTCGTTTCGTTCTATTCCTTTCTTTCTTTCTTTTTAATTTCGTTTCAAAAATTCTCCCCTTGACAGACATTTTAGTTTTGTGTAAGTTATTGCTAAAAGCTACTTTACATTTTGATATACATTTTGATAGAATATCCTTGTCGATATATCTGTATCAATATATCTGTCTTTTACAGAATCGATCTATCCAATTCAACGTCATATCATCGTCGTCGTCGTCGTCGTAGTAGATGTAGTTGTCGTAATGGTAATCGTAGTAGTCGTAGTCGACAACATATCTCCTTCCTTTTCAATTTATCGAATTATCCCGAGTGCCAGGGAAAAAACAAAAATCGAAAAAAACAATCGCGAAGAGAAATGAAAATAAAAATAAAAAGAAAAAAAGAATAGTTATCGGACAGGTATACGAGTTAACAAAGTATTTGGCAAATTGTACGATGACGATGACGAAGCTCGAATCATTATTATATCTGACCTTTTCGATCGATTGTCAACATGTATCAAATACAATTCATAACGATAAACGCCATTATTCAAATGAAATCTATTCCGAAAAATTAATTTTTATTCCCATTATTCAATCGTGTACGAACTCGTATTATTTTATTAATCTTTTATTTATTCATTTCCTCCTTTTTTATTTATTAATTTTTTCTTTTATCAATTTCAATCAGATTACAAATATGCGATAGCTAAAAGTAACCTTTCGATTAGGATTATAGATTCATTTGGATGACGCAAATTAAAAAATCGTGAAAGTTATCGCAGCTCGGTGCCGATTTTAATTCGACTTTGATTATTAATATCGATTTAATTGAAAAAAAAAAAAAAAAGGAAGAAAGAAAGAAAGAAAGAAAAAAGAGAAAAAATTGTAACAAAAGAAATAGAATAATAATGATGTTTCGTGTGTGAGATTTTTTTTTCTCATTTTTTTTTTTTTTTGTTACCTATACACACACGTGTATTATCACATGCGTAATGGTGCATATAAATATGAGTACGATTTGTCGGTAGCGTACAAAGAACGGAGTTAAAGGCGATATACCTCGTGTTCCGTTTGTTTTCCTTTAGTTATATGCTCGTTCGTCGATTTTGTTAAAGAAAAAAAAAAAAAAAAGAAAAAAAAAAGAAAAAAAAATCCACGAAATCGTATCGAACAATCGAAACAATCTTTCTCCCATAGAATATACTATTCTAATCATGAAGAAAAATTGAAGATGTTTGAGATCGACCAATTTGCAGACATAATTACGTGACATTTTTCTCCATCTTCTTTCTTCGTTCTTTCTCGTTCAAGTTGATTCGAAAGTTCGTTCAAAGATGGTCTTAACTCTTGTTACTCATCCAACAATAAGTAAAGTAAATGCGAGATCATTCCTTTTGTTTCCTTTTTCTCTTTTATTTCTCTTCTTTTTTCTTCTCTCTCTCTCTCTCTCTCTCTTTTTTTTCTTTTTTTAGTCGAACATAAAAATTCTTGAATGAATTTCATTTTTCAGAAATCACATTTCGGAGACAAAGTCGACTGATTCATGATTAACATTAATATTATTTTATTTTCTTTTAAAAGATTCGTCATTATCATTATTACCGCGGACGAGGTCGTAAAAAGAAGATAGAAATTAAAGGAGCTTGCGAATCATAACTTATAATACCGAATGTCCATGTATAAAGCGTGTAAGAACGTGCATTAATTCTTGTAAAGTTGTAATTCGAAATGGTTATGAAATATCATACCGATGATAAAGTTCGCGTATAGAGATAAAATGATGATCTTTATGGTTACAACGTTTTAATGAGAATTCGGCTGAGAGAATACCGGGTTATTACGAATGTTCGAGGAAATTCAAGTGATTTTAGCGTTCTACCTATTCATGCATAACTTATCTATATGTAGGAATAATCATGGGATTTTCGATGAGGAGAGATGGGTGGTTGAAACGGAAGAGAAGGACGGGGAGGAAGAAGGAAGGGGATGAAGGGGTGAGAGTGTGAGTCGGTAGAAGGAGAAAAGAAAACTTTTTGGCAGATTTAGTTAAACGTAATACGTATACTTATGTAACTTTTGGAAGTTGTTCGTGGAATTGAATTAAACGTATTTGGAATAAAGAGAAAAGAGAAATGAGAAAAGGGAGAATGAGAGTAGGAAAAGAAAAGGGGAAAAAAAGAAATTAGGATTAATTTTGAGGAGAAAATTATGCTGCCGAATGGTATCTCCTCTTTGAAAGCTTCCTCGAAAACATTTTTTTTTCTTTTTCTTTTCTTTCTTTCTTTCTTTCTTTCTTTCTTTCTTTTTCCTTTGCAAGAGAAATAACAACGATTCGATCTTGATCCTCTTTATATCCGTAAACTTATCCTCTTTGGTTCGTTTTGTTTCTTTTTTCTTTCTCCCTTTCTTTTTATCCGTTAATTTCTTTTGCTTTTTTTTCTCACTCTCTCCCTCTCTCTCTCTCTCCTCTTCTTTTTTCTTTTCCTCCGTTAAAAACGAAGGAAGAGATACAGAGAGAGAGAGAGAGAGAGAGAGAGAGAGAGAGAGAGAGAGGAGGGAGTAAGGGAGGAGGGAGAAAAGAAAACCAAACGAAATTTCTTTATATCTCGAATTTTATATCATTTCTCATTGAGAGTCCATGCAGAGCACGTTTTTCTCGGAGTTTTCCACAGGAAAGAAAGTTTTCCCGCGGAAACTTTCTTCTACCGACTTTTAAGCACGTCTCATTAATTATTACCGTCGTTTTCCTTCGTTCGAGCGAATCGTAGAACGCGTTTCATCCCTCTTTCTCCTTTTCTCCGTTTCTCGTTTCTCGTTTCTCTTTCTTTGGAGAGTAGAAACTCAAAATGGCGTCCAAGTACAATCAATTACTTTCTACCTGGAAGATCACTAAAAGGGTTCATAGTCCGTTTTTCGTCTCTTCTACATAGTCAGAGAAAATCGCAGAATTTTTATTACGAAGTCATAGAGTTGTATTATTCTTCAAAGAGAGAAAGAGAAAGAACATACGCTTTTCTCGCTTCGTTTCTTTTTTCGATCTATGCTCTCGTCGAAACGACGACCACGACGACGACGACGACGACGACGACGACGACGACGACGACGACGACGACGACGACGACGAAGTAAACGACGGTGGTCGTCGTAGTTGCCACGATAAGTAGAGCGCGATAATTATTGATTTCATTTTATCGGTATTTTAAGGGAACTCTTCCGTCCCTTCGAATAAACGTGTTACGTTCCTTATCGAGGAACGAATTTTCCTTGGAAAACAAATAATCAATTCGTTTCGTTTCTCTTTATTGCTCTAACAGATGTCACAAAGTACAACTTTATTTGACGTACATTAGATAAAATTAATTTGATTATTCACATTCACTTCCTTTGTAATTATTTTCTTGTAATAGAAAATAATAAGTACGTAGATATATAGATAGATAGAGAAAGAGAGAGAGAGAGAGAGAGAGAGAGAGAGAGAGAGAGAGAGAGAGAGAGAAAGAGATAGAAATATATTATTAACACAGTTTCATATATTTGTTATTAGATCGTTAGAGCAATTAACATTGAATATTACATGCTCTCGTATATTTGAAATTTATTGATAATGAATGTTACGTTTAATAGAAAATTATTTAATATCGTATATCAAGGTAGAACAATTAGGTATTATTGACAATATCGTGCGACGATTTATTTCATTCTTTATCGTTCGTAGGAAAAAAAAAAAAAAAAAAAAAGAAAAAAGGAAAGAGAAAAAAAGAAAAATATTCAAAACGTCCAACTCACCGACAACTACAATTCGTAATAGAGTTAACTAGTAGTAAGTAGTTTGAATCGAGCGAAGAGATACCAATGTAATATCGTAGTCGAGCGAATAACTCCTTTTGAAAAGTATCGAGCATTATTCGTATTCCGTCTATCCTTAACCACACAAAGGAATTAACGGTAGATGCATCGTATCCGTTTTGCTTTTACATTTTCGAAAATGAACAGTACTATTATAACAGTTCGTCTGTCTATTAACTCAATATGGCGGTGTCTTTTACCACTGTTCGTAAACTTGTCGTATAATTGATTCTAATTAGTAAGGATGGATACGTATTAGATACACCGTAGTTTCATTATTTCAATTCGAGATCGAAGAATAAGATACGGAAAGGAATCAGTCGTATTTTTAATAAAATTTCTAACAAGAAGAAAAAGAGAATATACATACATATACATATATATGTGTGTGTGTGTGTGTGGGTGAACAAATTATTTTAGACTTACGTAAATCCTCGATAATGAACGATAACAAAATAAAAGCTATTTCAATTGGAAAAATATGAAATATAAATCAATGATCGTCGAACTTGTCCCTGTTAGAAATAATCTTATTTATTACGATCACGCAACATCGTGTTATTTATTATAAAAAAGATAACAATAACGACAGTAAATTAATTTATTCTGCTTGGTTACTCTTTCTTCTCTCTTTCTTCTCTCTCTTTCTCTCTTTCTCTCTCTCTCTCTCTCTCTCTCATTCTTCGTTCAATATTCCGAAGTTAATCTTCTTCGTACTTACCTTTGGAATACCAAGCTTCTGTTCATAATTTAACAGGTTACGATAATGCTCAAGCTGGTAATATTTTATCCTCCTCATACCAACGTCCGAAAGAATTTATCGCGCCGGCTCGGAGAAATACGAGCGGCTTTAACGAATGAATTTTGTAAACGAATAAATATTTCGCAAAGTGTCGGTGCATCGACGTTCATCTCTTGAAAGAATCTCAATTTATATGTTGGGAGAAGGAGGAGGAGGAGGAAGAAAGAGAGAGAGAGAGAGAGAGAGAGAGAGAGAGAAAAAATAGAAGAAGAAGAAGAAAGAAGAAAAAGAAAATGAAGAAAAAAAAAAGAGAGAAAGAACTTGGCCGAGTTCCTTATTATATAATCTATAAACGATGTCTTTCTCTCTCTCTCTCTCTCTCTCTCTCTCTCTCACAAAGTATAGGTAGGTACTTACATACCTACCTACTTCGAGTTACGTACATTTCATGCATCGAGACTTTCAAGAAGGAACGTTCTCGTCCCAGTTTCGTTGGGGCCATTTTCGCGGTGCTTAATTCTTAACCGTTAAAACAACCTTGAAACTCGTACGACTTTTAATACTCTCTCTCTCTCTCATTCTCTTATATATTACCTCGTCGATACTTAGAGTTATAAGACTGTCAATACTTGCCATTAGTTCATGACATAGAATATAATATAATATTATATAAAGCGTGGATCGTAAACGTCCTTTTTAATTATCTAACTAAAACATCGTCAAAAAGAGAGAAAATATTTTATCAAAAATGTATTTTTATAAATATATATATATATATATAAGATAAGACATATGAAATAATACACGGAGACACGTATCCGGACTATGTTCTATGTTCTTATTTCACCATATCCTTTGATATAGAAACGGACCCCAATTTTTACCGGACGAGATACGGATATACGTGATCGCCAACCGAAAATGGCGTCTCGAGCGTCCTCGCGATCTTTACTGGGACTTGTGCGACAGAGGTGGAGGAGATTGGGGGGATGCTGAATTTTGTAGGACAATTTCGAATCTCCCTTACTTCACGTACGAACTTTGCCTTCCGAATACCGAGCAGAGAAAAGGAAACGTAGAAAGAGAAAAAAGTAAAAAGACATGGAAAAAGAAAGAGAAGGAAGGAAAGAAAAAGAAAGAGAGAGACAGAGAAAGAGATAGAAAGAGAAAGAGAGAGAGAGAGAGAGAGAGAGAGAGAGAGAGAGAGAGGAAATTCAATCCGTATAAAGTCTCTTCTTGTGCACTACTTTCATGATTCTGTATCTGTGTACTCGCGATATTTCGATCTATCTCTCTCTCTCTCTCTCTCTCTCTGCTTCTCTGTTTCTGTCTCTATAACATCCTTTCACACCTTCTCTTCTCTTCTCTTCTTTCCTCTTCTCTTCGGCCTTCGATAGTCGCACGTGCTACGAATTCTACGATGGACAAAGAACACCATTATTCTACACCTGAAACGACAGAAACGTGCTACAGAATCCTGTTGCATTTCACATTCGATCTCGAGAAGCTTTGCTTTCATTGCTTCAAACCTGAGTACGATTTTGTTCAATTCGCATGAATAGAGTTCTGCCAACTTTGTCCAAGGATTAAGTACTGTTTGTCTTTCTCTCTCTCTCTCTCTCTTTCTCAGTTTACATACATACATACTCTCTCTCTCTCTCTCTCTCTCTCTTTCTATCTTTCTCTCTCTTGTTTTAGCTATTGCTTTTCGGTAATAAATTAGAGCAGCTTTACAGTGGACAATGAACACATGGAAATGTCTATATCGATTTACGATTCAGAAGATAGAGAGAGAGAGAGAGAGAGAGAGAGAAAGAGAGAGCATAGTAAGCTACACGATTCGCATTGTTTCCCAATTTCTGAGTGAGTTCAGTTTCGGAATTGTTTCGAAGTATGCACTAATCGTGTATACCTGGTATGTACTCATCTACGTCCTAAGTATCTCGAAAGAATTCTAAACACTGTTCGTTTGTTAAGATATATTACCAATCCCGATACATTCTTAAGGTGTTTCTATCAGGCTTTTCTATTTTCCTTGTTGTTTCTTTTTTCTTTGTTTTTGTGAGAAATTACAATCGAAAATATAATAGATATCCTTTTTCCAACTTTCCACTACGATTTTTTATCTTGATTTGTTATATACACACACATATATACGTAGGTATTATAGTTACGTGTACGGAGGATGTTTCGGTTAGGTCGTAAAGATATTGCTTGTGATATTAGATTTATCGATTTATCGCGCCAGCAAATCGATATAGTGTCATCCAATAGGAAATAAAATATCGTTGGACGATTTCTCTCATATGGCTTTTTATCGTTAAGAAGGATTTTAAGAGCCTACGTAGGATTTAGATCTGGCTTGGGCCATTAATTGTGCTCTCTGCTTGCGCTTCGTTCTAACCGATCCCTTTTCCTCGTTTTTCTTCTCTTTCTTTCTCTTTTTCTTTTCCTGTTTTCTCTCTCTCTCTCTCTCTCTCTCTCTCTCTCTCTCTATATATATATATATATATATATATATATATATATATATATATATACCCTTTAACTATGCCCTTAGTAAGCGTTATCACGGAGAATACTTTTAATGGAATTTGCAGACACTCGCATTCTATAAATTACAAAAGTGTATCGATGTTAAAACGTTTCAATAGGTTCGTTTACGAATTTTGTTATTGTCAAGGTGTTAATTTTGTTAACAACTGAACAATGTTTCGCATATCGAAATATGTAATTTTTTAATACGATAAGATAATATATATATATATATATAATTGTTATTTTTATAATCGTAGATACACACAAACACACGTGCAACAAGTGTCTTTTCGAGCTTCTCTTTATGAATAGGGAATGAAATATTTTCACACACAACATACGTACGTACATATCAAGAATGAGTTTGAGAAAAAAGAAAAAAGAAATAAAAGAAAGAAAAGAAATCGTATTTTTTGTTTTTCATTCTTCT
>NC_057694.1:7207926-7209475 GCF_014466175.1 Vespula pensylvanica
TTTTTTTTTTTTTTTTTTTTTTCTTTCATAAAAACTTACCATCGATATAATCGAGATATTCTTTTATACAGAGTAAAGTCAATTCGAAAAGAATAATTAATTATTCCGATGACTGATCATTATCCTGAACAGGAGCCTCGTTTATACTATGCTCGTAGAGAGCATAAAAATGAATGGAAAGAAAAAAGAAAAAAGAGAAAAATGGAAAGGAAAAGGAAGGGTCCAAGGTTTTCATTCCCTTTATCAGCGTCCGGCACACGCAACCGACATTTTTATCTCAAAGCCATTCTACTAATCGTCGATCATTACGATCGAACATTTCAATCTCGTCTCGTTTGTTTTATTGAAAAATTTATCGACGTCGTTGGCAACGATCATCTTTCTTTTTTAAAAAATGTTTGAATGATTCTAATAATAAAATTTTACGTCTGCCCTAATGAGATTTAATATAAAAAATTTTTTTTTAATATATATATAATATATTGTGGAATTATTTATATTTATGTTCTTATAAAATGTAAATAATAGTTTAAGTGATAAATAAACGGAAGAATGTTTCATACATAATTCTATAAATCTTTCTTTTCTTTCGTTTACAGAGAGCCTCGGTGGACAACACGAGAAACGATTATTAAATAACTTGTTGTTGAATTACAACACTTTGGAACGGCCAGTAGCCAACGAGAGCGAACCATTGGAAGTTAAATTTGGGATAACGTTGCAACAAATTATCGACGTGGTGAGTATCTCCTTTTTATAAAATTCCATTTTTTTTTTCTTCGTCTTTTCTCTTTCGTTATTTAACGAAGTTGAACAATTTTTCTTTTATTTCTTTATTAATAAAAAATTCATATACATACATACATACATACATACATACATACATACATACATACATATATATAATATATATAATATAAATATAAATATATATACATATTAATGTAAGAAAAAAAAATATAATAAATTCGAACAGTCTTGTAACAAATCTTTTTAACGAAAGAAGAGTACAGATTCATTCTTTCTCTCTCTCTCTCTCTCTCTCTCTCTCTCAACGATATAACATCGACAGCCATTACCATTTCTATCGACATTAAAATGCACAATACTACGAAGTGCCATATATCTATAGACCAATGGAAGTTTGTTGTGAAAGCTTTCTATATGCCTCTCGTCTCCTTTGTAACATATATAGAGGTTAGTTGAACCGTATACGTATAAAGAGGGGGGGGGAGAGAGAGAGAGAGAGAGAGAGAGAGAGAGAGAGAAAGAGAGTTTAGAGTGCTCTCAGAGTCGATCTCCTTTTCTCCCTGTTCGTTTTCACGCGTTCTTTATGTCACCACATCGCACGTTGACTTTCCTGCCATTAACGATAATAACATTCAATGTCAATGAATATGTCCGTGAAATTCGATATCGTAGTGCAACATCGATGGCTTCGTTATACGTACTCAATGATCTCCTTCATTTAATATCCAATCCGATACGTTGTCACTCGTACTAGATATACTTCTCTCTCTCTCTCTCTCTCTCTCTCTCTCTCTCTCTC
>NC_057694.1:7209607-7217107 GCF_014466175.1 Vespula pensylvanica
TAGAACGATATATATATCTTTACGTATTTTGTTGTTACGTGATAAAAATAAAGTTACGTAAATAATTATAAATACGATATAGATTTACGTTTATACGTATGTATGTACGTAAAAGGAAAAAGAAAGAGAAAGAAAAAGATGTCGTCGCTTTGATAATTAAAGCTTTTCACAATGAGGTCAGATCTTATTCATTTTCGAGTGTACGAGTATGTATTAGTAGAGGTATATTTATTTAACTTGAAATTTTCGAGAAACGCAAGGATTACGTGCAGAAGAGAAATGTTAACGAACGAACGAACGAACGAACGAACGAATGAACGAACGAAGACATTGCATTAAGTTTTCCATATTTGCAAGCAAAGTTCCCTCTCTCTCTCTCTCTCTCTCTCTCTCTCTCTCTCTCTCTTTCTTTTGCTTTCTCTTGCCTTCTCTCACTTGCTCGTTTTCTTTGCTTCATTTATATTTGCGCTCCGGAGATTGTAACTGTGATAATGCGCCTCCATGTACCTACTTACTTATATCTCTATGTATACAGTTTCTTCTCTTATATATATATATTTTTTTTATTTATCTATTTATTTCATATGCATATACGTAGTTACTATCTGAATACTCACATATTTACGCATTACGAGAAAATTTTGCATTAAGATAGGGTACGTAAGAGATATCTACGATTCAATTTCAATGTAAACTCTCGTGCGCATATAAGAAGGACACATGAGAAATAAGAGGCCAATAGTAAAAGGCGTTATAGTAGAATGAAATTTTCTTTCCTTTTATTTCTTTTTTTCTATTTTCGTACGATAAAAAAGATAAACGTCAGGATATTATTTCGGTATGCATAAGTAAATTGGTTAAATCATTTTTTATTCGTGAAGAAAAGAACGATAAAGAATATTATTTTCGAATCGGTAGATAATTCAATACGTTCAGATAAATCTACAATGATCTACGCGAGAGAAATATTAATTATTATTATTATTATTATTATTATTGTAGAGGAGTTTTTAATTATCGTTTATAATTACTACGTAATATCGTCGGCAATTTACTAGTGAGAAAAATGCATTATTATGCAGTCGTCTCGTAAATAAATAATAAACTTATCGATTATGTTGGGTTATTATTCGAACCGCGTAATGTATTATTAATATAGCCACGTTATTTCGTTATGTTTATTATTCAACTTTGAAAAATCAATGCTTATACTTTTAATTTATCAATTTTTTCGTTGCGATGATTATACGTTTCATAACAGGATATAACGTTGGTAAATAGAGACATACATAAACATAAACAAATACACACACACACGGACATATATATATATATATACACACGTATATATGTATATATGTATACGTAAGTTCTCAGTTGGGTCCACGAAAAATAACCTCCATAAATTTTCTTTCATTCATCCTTGCGAGTACGTAGTAGCTTTCTTATTATTTCATGCTCCCTGATGTCTCCTACGTCTTTCACTGTATTGCTTAGTTTCAAGCAAGTTTTTAAAGTTGGTAAGGGGAAAAATGTCGCACAGGAAATATTTTTGGACAAAACAGATCTCTCGTACCATGGTTGTATATCACTCACCCTATTTCAATCCTTACCGTGTTATAAAATACTTCTTTCCCTTCTTTTATCTGGACTTTGATTTTTTGTTATCTTCATTTTTCTTTCTTTTTTTCTTTCTTTCTTTCTTTCTTTCTTTCTTTCTTTCTTCTTTTCTTTTTTATGTCTTTTCTTTCTTCTTCTTCTTCTTCATCATCTTTGTTCGTAACTTTTTTATCTATTTACAAGAATATTTTCAAGTTTTATGTTTCATTATATATAAAGAGAGAGAGAAAAAGAGATCAAATGTTAACGGAAGAAGAAAGAAAGAAAGAAAGAAAGAAAGAAAGAAAGAAAATACGAATAAAATGTTTCTGTTTTTTAACAAGTCTTTATATTTTTCTTTTTTTTTTTTTCATTTTGTTATCTTTCTCTCGTGCGAGTAAACTTCGATTTATATTCGTTTGAAAAAAGTGTGCGATCTCAATCTTTTTCCTCTCTCGTCGCAAGATCGCTCGTTGATTCGTTTTGGACAAGAATTTGGCCTCGTTTAGTATAATTTTTTTTTTTTCAGACAATATTCGTCGAAAAGAGAAGAACAAAAAAAAAACAGAAAGAGAGAGAGAGAGAGAGAAAAGAAATAAAATCGGAACGCGATTAAAAACACAAAAAAAAAGGAATTATAATAACGTTCCAACGTTCTTTTATTTTCCAAGGACGAAGTATCGAAGAGCGTCGCGTGAAAAATTTCGATTACTGTCACTGAATCTCTTTCCATTTGTTAGCACTATCGATTTGAGATGCGACATCGTTCGTTAATCTCGTACGTCGACTTCAGACGCGACAAGATTTCTTTGCCATTTGATACGCTGTTTTGCGCGTTGTGTTCGTTGCATCTAGTTAGTAAAAAGAAAGAATTCAATCGTCACGTAGTTCTCGTGAAATAACGATTTAACCCCTCTTTTATTATTTATTTTTTTCTTTGCTTGATCTGAGACTTGAAAAGAGAGAGAAAAAGAAGATTCGAATCATTAACGACAAAAGATTAAATTACCCGTTACAAGGTACTTTAAACTGTACTCTATAATGTATGCATATCCATAGATATATATATGCATACATATATACATACACACACCCATATATATATATATATGTATATAGTAAAGACGTTTTCTCTTCGTCTATGTATTATCTAATGCATAAGCACAGACTCGGATGAACCTCCTTTTCCAGTGTGTTTGCACGTCCTGTGGTTTTAATCGTGTTCCATGTTTCACGTTGTACGTATGCTTAATTATCGAGGATTTTACGTTGGCAGAAGCTTCAGCTAAAGTGGAATACTCCTTTGTACGAAGAAACGGAGAACAAGCCGTGTTAATTTCTACACCGTCCAACACTTTGCACCATTTCTCTCTTTCTCTTGTTCTTGCTCTCTCCCTCTCTCTCTCTCTCTCTCTCTCTCTCTCTCTCTGTCTCTTTTCTTTTTTTGTTTTTGTTTAAATCATTCGAAAAAATCCATCGATTTCCACGCTTATTTACTTACATAAAATTATACGAACGCATAATTTTATTTACCTTTTAATAAAAATTTTCTATTTTCCTGTTTTCTTTCTTTTTGTTACTTTTTTTTTTTTCTCATATTCCGATCCACTCTCTTTAGGATGATCGTATAACGTTAACGTAAGTTAAGGTGAGATTTGCAAATGGTTCGTGTTCGTTAAAGAGGAAAATTATAATAATAGTAATCGAAGGAGAAATCTGTTTATTCTCCAGGCAAGATTTATATCAATAGATATCCAATTGCATCGAGAATTCCGATGATCGTGTTTAAAAAAGACGTGTGCAAAAAAATTGATATTTTATTCGTAAGCGATAATACACGCGCATACAGAGAAAGACAAACAGATAGACAGACAAACGGATAGACACACACAAACGTGTGTGAAAAATTGTTGGAGAGGTTTTTTTCGATTTATCGAGAATAATAAAGAAACAAAGTTGATTGTCAGAAAAAATTTCGTAGACTCAACGATTATTTATATATTTATTCCTTTGATAAATTATTATTAGTTTATTTTAGATACATTAATATTATTATTATTATTAATATCATCATCATCATCATCATCATCATCATCGTCATTATTATTATTTATAAAAAACGTTCAGAAAAATTAACAGAAAAAGAGAGAAATAGAGAGAGAGAGAGAGAGAGAAAGAATTATGTTTATCATACAACGTTATCATGTTTGTGCCTGCCAACGAGTACGCTGCTCTATCGCGTGGATCATTTCACGATCCTATTCATTTTACGAATAAATATTTATCGTGTGTCTTCTTGAATCGCATACGTTCCCTGAGTTTACGTTTGTGTACGCAATTTTCAAAAACACAATACGCGTTCTCTCTAGATCGTATATAATCGGTAGGTTGCTAGGTTGATCTCTCCCTCTTATTATTTCTCCTCCTTTTGTATTTTTTTTTTTTTTTTTTTGAAAATATTAGTCTAGATAATATTTATGTAATACGAACGTATATCATCATACGTCTTGTTATTTTTATTGTTGTTGTTTATACACGTAAAATTCGATAAAATTCTTGATAATCTCCGGATGAAAGAGCGTATCGTTCAAAATTGTCATCAATCGTCCGTGCTTTCGTTTGAACATTATCGAAATAAATAATAAAGAATATATTAACGTCGAATTAAATGGAATATAACGGAGTGTGTTTCGTTTTTGATAGGAGGAATGTGTAATTAATATCAAATATGAAGATTTAGTTTGACGCTTGAAATAAGCTCTTTTAGCTATATGGTAAAGTGTTAATTAAATCTTTTATGTCTTTATCTCTCTCTCTCTCTCTCTCTCTCTTTGTTTCTGTTTCTCTCTTTGATTCTTTTTGACGTGTATACCAAGAGATTATAGAAAAAGGAAATATATATATATAAATAATCGTTATATCATATCGTATGTTACTGTGTATGTTACTGTCATATAATTTTGTTGTTTCTTTCGAAACAAAATCATCGAATTAAATCATTGAATTCGTTGAAATTAAAAAGTTCGACCGTCTCTTAAAAACTGTTTTAATATCATTTCTCATAAAAACTTGTTGTAACCGTTTAACGATTAGTTACATTTGCTTTCTGTTTCAGGATGAAAAGAATCAGATACTAACGACGAACGCATGGTTAAAACTGGTGAGTGTTAATAAATCATAGAAATTAATCATTATATATCCACTACTATTTTATCGTCTCCATTAGATATTTAATAATAATCATCCTTACTTGCCTCATATTTTATAGATCGATATATCGAGTCGATAGATAGAATTTAATCAACAATACCGACGTTGATCGATGATGGTCGATCGATCTATCGTTTCTTACGTGTGTTCGATGTCTAGGAAAAATAAAAATGTCGAGTAGAAATTTCTCTCGATGGAACGCAGAGAGAGCTTTTCTTTCTTTCTTTCTTTCTTTCTTTCTCTTTCTCTCTCTTAAATCTTCGCTTGTCCGGACAACGTTTTACAAACTTTCGATTCAGAAAAGAACGAAGAGAAAAGTATCTACTCGTAACATTCTTCTAGAATCGAAAATTCGCGTTCTCTTCGGTAAACCATATAGACGTATATAATCATAGGGTGTATCAATTCACAGATAGATATCATCGATCATATACGGTGCACAGTACAAGTTTTTCTTCTCTTTTTTGTTTCGTCTTCTTTTCGTTTTATTATTATTTTTTTTTTTAATTCTTTGTCTTTTTCTCTTTTTTTTTTTTTTTTTTACTTCTTAGTTCTCCTCTTTCCTCTCTCTTCGCATTTGTTTCTTCCGCTTCCTTTTTTTGCTATCGGAGATAACTCGAGAATATAGTTTCATCGTCATCCAAAGTCACTTTAGAAGCGATACATTTGCATGAATCAACTAGGAAAATGCTTGGTACATATACTTCTACATGGATATCTATGTACATTCATACATAAATGAATAAAGAATAAGAAGAGCGATCGGGCCGAGTAGTTTTTCTTAGCGAGCTTTTCGTACAAAATGAAATGAAAGGAGGCAGAGAAGAAGGAACAAAATTACATAAATAAATAAATAAATAAATAAATAAATAAATAAATAAGTCAATTAAAAACAGAAACCAACAAATTTCATAAAAACTTGACTCGCGAAACCGAACCAAGTTATCTCGGTAGAACGATTGTTAAACATTTACTTCAACATATGCGAGATAAGAACTTTTTTTATAAAATTTCTTTTTTCGCTCCTCTACCTTCTCTGTCTCTCTCTCTCTCTCTCTCTCTCTCTCTTTCATTCTCTCATTCTTTTTCTTTTATCTTTCACACTCAAAGTTCTTTCTTCATCGTATTTTAACGATAGCCGAACGTGCGTACTCCGAGTTCCCACGAGACACAGAATATAAAATGTTAAATCCATTATCGGTAATTGGGTTTTCCGTTTGTGCGAGAGAAAGACAGAAAGAAAAAAAAAAGGACGAAGAGAAAAAGAGAAAGAGAGAAAGAAAGAGAGAAAGAGAGAGATGAAAGAGAAAGAGAAAAGGCGAGTTCGCTCGCGGGAAATCAATATCAGATATCGGTATTTCCATTTCCGTCCGGCGTTCGCGTTCTAATATCGCGGATAAAATATGCATCCGACGTACAGTTATCCTTGTGGAAAATGCTATCGTCGAAGTTTGGTACCTCGAGAGAAGGTGATAGAGAAGAAAAAAGATAAAGAGAGAGAGAGAGAGAGAGAGAGAGAGGGAAAGAGAGAGAGAGATACGTTAGAAACGAAGAGAGAGAGAGAGAGAGAGAGAGAGAAAACTATTGTATTTTTCGTACGGCGAATATTCGATGTGAAAAACATGAAAAGTAAGGCGTATTTATCGATATACGTGTATTTTTTTCTTTTCTAATTTTTCTTTTCATTTTTTCCCGATTGCTTTTCGAGGAAATCGATACTCGAATTAATTTTTCGACTTGCTCGATTGTTCGATCCGACCTTTTCAACGAATTTCGATGTATTTAAAAATTTTCTTTCTTTTTTATTCTTTTGTTATTATTATTATTACTATTTTTGTTTTTTTTTGTTTTGTTTTTTTTTTTTCTATAATTTCGTTTCGACGATCGAAAGGTATCAGTATTCGTTATTCCTTATAGTGAGGGTGAAATTGGTATTGTATTAATAGAGCGAGAAGAGAAAGTGAGATAAAAAAGTTTAAAACAAAAAGAAGAAAAAAGAAATCGACGAAACGAAACAAAGGAATTTGACGTAAATAAGTATACGTGGGTTACGTTAAATTACGTTATGTTACGTACGTACGTTCTCTCGATCGAGAATTGAAAAGAGAAGAAAACAAATTAGGATAAAAAACGATTGAAAAAAGGATAGAGGAATGAAAGAGTCGATACGAGTTAATTAAAGCGTGCAAATGTTTCGTTTAATCGCTCGATACGATATTAAATAGTTACAAAGCGTAATTAAATCTTGTGAAGGAAAGAAACATGGAAAGAAAGAAAGAAAGAAAGAAAGAAAGTAAGAATAAGAACGATCTCGTCTTGGAAGAAATTGTATTGGATAGAAAAGTAAAAATAGTAAGAAAAGAAAAAAAAAAGAGAGAATATGAGAAAGATCGATATCTTCTCTCTCTCTCTCTCTCTCACTCTCTCTCTCTCTCTCTCTCTCTCTGCCACTTTTTCTTTACTCTTTGATATCTCGCTTGAAATCGTGTTAATTCGTATGCATTATTTGGTCCAAATATTTGATCGATACGATCTACCTAATTTTCAATGGAAATTAAATATTCCGGATGTTAGAAGAAATAGAAAAAAGAAAAGAAAAGAAATGAAAAACCAAAAGATAAGAGATAGGAGAAAAAGAAGGAAAGGATGAAGTAAATAAGAAATGAGCGAGACGATGGCCAGCCAGATTAT
>NC_057694.1:7222107-7224607 GCF_014466175.1 Vespula pensylvanica
TCGAAGCATGAGAGAGTCAACGACCATCGAAGGACTATTTCGTGGAATATTCTGGGGTTGAATGAGAGGAAGAGAAAGAGAAAGAAGGAAAAAGAGAAAGAGAGAGAGAGAGAGAGAGAGAGAATCGAGAAGCTGATACGACTGTTAATCGTTTATTTCCCTAATAAACGGAATTCGAGGAACAAGTGGAATATAGGTAGTGGTTCTGATTGACTCTTAATAGATTCATCCAAACCACTACGAATTTCTCACATTGTCGTTTATTCTCTAATCGTTGAAAAGCTATAAACGAGATAATAAAGAAAATCCTTTTCGGAGATATAACGACATATTTCTGATTGGACATTGTCGTAAAAAATTAAAAAAAAAAAGAAAGAAAAAACAAATTATTTATTATGATTCTCTCGAATGAAATCATTCCAATTAAATAAAAATATTATATCTCATATGAATGAAGTCAGATATTAGAATGATCAATTATTGATAGATTTGAGAAAATATTCATTCGATTGTACGCTTGATCCTTGGTAAATTGTTGTTTGATGAGTAAACAATGGCTAGGGAAATCATTTGGTATGAATAGTCAGATCACCCAGGATAAACAGCTGCCAGTCTTCTCTCTCTCTCTCTCTCTCTCTCTCTCTTTCTGAATTACACGCTTCGCACGTATTTACTCGAAGAAAATGAACACGAGTAAGTCTTGCGAAGATAATTGAATGAACGGTATAGTAGTTGTTTATCTTAGCGCGTTGATCTACATCCTAATGCAGAACGATAAATCTTTTCGGAACGTTAACGCAAATTGCAATCTATGAAAAGTTTTAAATCTTCGAAAAATAGCATAGAAGGAGGTCATCGGGCTCGTTGAAAAATGCTTTTCTCCGAATTTCTTCAAAGATATTTTCACGTACATCGTAGATTACCCGTTTTATAACTTTCTCCTTATCTCTCTCTCTCTTTCTCTCTCTCTCTCTCTCTCTCTCTCTCTCTCTCTTCTTTCCACAAGGTAACGGAACGAAAAGCGAGCCAATGCCATTCGAGATCAAATCCACATCAACGCCGTCCGTTTCTTTTCCATTTTCTCTTCTTTCTCTTTCTTTCTTGCGTTCTTTTTGCTTTCTTTCTTTCTTTCTTTCTTTCTTTCTTTCTTTCTTTCTTTTTCCAAGCCAATGGTCCCAAGCGAGAACTTCATTGTACAGTTTTGACATATGGATCGAGCTCGATAATGCTTTTCTCCTTTAAAACGTGCCAAAGTTTGGAAGTGTTCGATAAACGAGAACAAATCCTACAAGCATCCTCCTTTTTTCTCCCCCTCGTTTTTTTTCTCTACTTTATATTTCTTTTCTTTAGAATTCACCTTCTATTTTCCTTTTTCGCTGACTTACGCGCAGAAAGAAACAACGTAAAGCATTAAGTCAGTCTTTTCAAACTCGACGTTTCTATCACTTTATTACTTTAGTTTCCTAAACGAGAATTCTTTATCGTTCTAACGAGTATTTCCCTTACCAACGATCAATTCCTAATATCTTGCTTTTTTATTTATTCCTTTTTACGATATTTCTAATCGGAAATATTGGATTTCGAAAAGTACTCACGAACGAAATGTAATCGAATGTAAGTAATCGCGAGCTTTGATATTGGCGAATATAGAAACCTAACGAATGAATCAACGAATGAACGAACGAGTGTCGTTCGACGATTACCAATGGAAACGTAAAATCGAATTTCCAAAATAGAATTTCCTCGTTGAAAATTGTTTCATTCGTTTTCAAAGCTTTCGTTTCGTTTCTGTGTGATGATAGTTAAACTTCGTCGTATGATTACTAGTCGCAGATGTTGCTTTGCTGGGATCATTAAAGGAGCATGTACCACGTGCAAAGGTATTAGTATCATTCATACGTACGACGTATGTTAATCTACACGCTTATCGCCGTTGTACGTATCAGAGTACAACGATGTGACTACGTTTCCATATTAGTATCTTAGTTATCGATAATATATACACCTACACCATTATTGATAGCTAATATCCTTCTTACAATTAATATTGCAATAACGGTTCTCAACTCTACGGATCGTTCGATCATAAAAAGATTACATTTTTAACGAGCTACGTTTTTTACTTGCCTTACGCCAAAGGCAAAGAAGATTAAATTTCTTCATGAATTTCTTCAAACTTCTTGTAAAAGTATTCTTCGATTTTAAAGTAATATAAGTTATAGTAGGTCGAACTAATTAATCGATCTAATATCTAATCTATCGGTCTCATTTTGATTTATATCGATACAAACGTTTTCAAAAGCGGTACTATTAAAAAACGAATGTATTAAAACGCGCGATAAAAGGATTGAGAAATTTTAATCTATAACAGAGAATGTCGTCTTCTTAGAATTACGACGATTATATAGATCGATATATAATGTTTGAGTGAGATATAATAAATAAATAGAGATTTCTAATAAAAAAAATAAACCTTTTAAGAAACACCTGTATCATGGTT
>NC_057694.1:7226261-7231261 GCF_014466175.1 Vespula pensylvanica
TTCTCTCATCTTTCGTATTTTCTTAATCGATCTTTTTTTCTTTCTCCTTTAATTACGTATACCGTAAAATTGTATTATTTGATTATTTGTTTGTTTCCATGTAAACAAAGAGAATTCATAGGTTGGTTATTTTTATTGATATCTTTCTTGTTTGTAAGTATTCGCGAGAGTTCCGTTCGAAATCGATCTCTTTACGACCAGTTAATTCTACTCTTCGATCTATCCGTAAACGTCTATCGTTATTGTCCCATAAATCGCATTGGTAATCGGTAAATGTCAATATGTGTCATAACGTTTCGTATTATCTCGTTTGTTTCGACGTTACCACCGTGTTTCATTTGCGTAATAATCATATACTCTCTCTCTCTCTCTCTCTCTCTCTCTCTCTCTCTCTCTCTCTCTCTCTATCTCTCTCTATCTGTATCTATCTATCTTCATCTTTATCTATGTTTAATAAGATAACTATAAACGTAAAATAAATATGATATTGTATATAAAATATAATATACAAAAAAGACATTCAACGATACAACTTTTACGTGGTTTTATTCTAAGGTGATTCGTTAGGAGGAAAGAGAAGAAGAGCCATTAGAAAAAAACCGAATGGACTCGAGGATTTCGATAAACGAGTGATAAAGAGACGTGCCTTCCGCGTGCCTTCGTGTGTTTTATATCGGTATTATATGCGACGGCGGCATAGGGTAAAAAAAAAAAAGAGAAAAAAAAAACGAACACGAAGAGAAGAAAAGAACGTGACGTGGAGGTGAGTAAAGGGGTGCGCTCGAGGGGTAGAAAAAGAGCTGGAGGAATCGATAACAGGATAAATAGACTCGCGTCGACATAAAGATGCCGCTCTCTTTCTTTTTACCGAAGCAAAGGTAATGTTTCTATGTATGTGTGTATGTACGAGAGATAGAGATAGAGAGACAAAGAGAGAGACAGAGAGAGAGAGAGAGAGAGAGAGAGAGAGAGAGAGAGAGAGAGAGAGAAAGAGAAGAAAATAGAGATAGAGATAACAGATAAAATTTTCCACTTGATTTCTCGGTTTACGCGTGAATCACATGCTCGCGAATTCGTGACTAGGACTCGTGGCCAAGACTTTTCTCCAAGGTCCCACCGGTTAGCCTGATTTATGGGTATGTGAGAAAGAAAGAGAGAAAAAGAAAGAGAGAGATGTACTTTCTTTCTTTCTTTCTCTATCTCTCTGTACATATATATATATATATATATATATATATATATATATATATATATATATATATATATATATATATATTGGTTCTGGATCCCTGAGAGAATTCAACGAGAACGAATAGGCACAGGGAACAGGAGCGATCGGTTTTCTTCCTATTCAGGACGTGCGTCTTTCTTGGGCCAAGCCCGATCGCCGATCTTTATTATTCTTCGACGAGTAAAAAGATATACGGATACATGCATATACATGTATACGTATACGTTGATATATATATATATATATATAGGATAGTCGATAAAGAAAATAATTTTGCATTTCTTATCGTACATCGGCTCCTCTCTATAGGTTCCGTAAAATATCGATAAACCATGAAAGAGGCCGTTTATCAATTATGATAATGGACATTCTCTGGTTATCATCGGGGTGGCTAAATTTCTCATTAATTCAGTACTCCAGGGTTATCTATCGTCTGAGAGAGGTCGAACCAAAGCGCAAAATGTATTCGCCTTAACGTTCCGATCTTCGTGATTAATTTCGTTTACCCATTGCTATGGACTTTCTCGGTCTGTGGTAATTAATTTCTCTAATTATAAACGAGATGCTTGTGTTATAGCACAAACCCTGTGCGAACCGCAAATTTCCTCTTTCCCGCAAGGACACACGTAAACGGAGATATCTACGTACGTTTGGTGTATCGCCTATTCAACGTGTGTAAGTGTATACACACATGCATAAACACATACACACACACACACACACACACACACACACATATATATATAATATAACGATATAACGAACGTAGAGACATATAACATAGGGTGCGAATTATAGAATCATCCCGTGCATTTACCAGCCATTCCCTCATTTATATGTATGTATGTATGTGTGTGTATGTGTGTGTCTATATATATATATATATATATATATATATATATATATTTAGATTATAATAACGAAATAATTTTCACGTGGAATCTGAGAGAAGGGCGAATAGATTATCGTCTCGGAAACGACGATACTCGACGATATTCTCGACAGTAAGAGAGGAAACAGAATGTAGAGGTACTCGCAACAGATCAAGGAGCGTTCGAGAGAAGGAGCGTCCTCTTGCGACGATCTAATCACCTTGGAAAGTGCATTCGCTCACTCGCATTAATTCTACGCCTCCCGTGTGATTCGATTCGTCACCTATGTATATATCTCTCTATCCTTTATCTCTATCTCTATCTCTGTTTCGCATTTAAATGCACACTGTTATCATTTACTATTGCATTTTCTTGCACCAGGCATCCTTGTATATTTTATTTCCTTTTTCAATTTCGCCACTTATTCTTCTTTTTTTGCTTATTTTCTTTTCCTTCTTTTTTTTTCTATTTTTTTTTATTTTTTTATTTTTTATTTATTTATTTTTTTTTTTTCATGAAACGACGTGCTCGTCTTAAACCTCGGCGAGTGTGAAAAGTTTTACACCGAAAGGGCCACTTGGCCGGCCTAGTTATTTGCCTATTATTAGGTTATCGATCGAAGGTTTGCACTTGGTAGTAGGAAAAATTTAATCGAACGTGACCGAAAGGTATGGAAAGACAGGGAGAGAGAGAGAGAGAGAGAGAGAGAGAGAGAGAGAGAGAGAGAGAGAGAGAGAGTCTCTTCCTCCTCAACGAACTTGCCGAGTTTAAAAGGCTGACAACCTGTCAGCTTGTACCTTTCTACCTCCTTCCCTCTCTCTCTCTCTCTCTCTCTTTCTATATATATATAAAATATATATATATATCTTTTTCTCTCTGCTACTCGAAAATCGTGTTCATCGAGGAGAAGGTAGAGAGTGTCGGAGTGTAAGATAAAAGGATTTCGTCAGAAGTGTTGGTAGATCGAAAGGCTTCCAAGGTAGTTTAGACGATCGCAATGCAATTTAAATGCATAGAGAAAACGTACCCATCTCTGTCTCTCTCTCTCTCTCTCTCTCTCTCTCTCTCTCACTCTCTCTCTGTCACTGTCTTTCTATTTCCATCTATCCATCTATCCATCTATCTATCTATCTCTGTCTCACTCTATTAGTCCAAATACTCTTCATCCGTCGGTATTAGAATGTCTATATCTCCATAGATGCTTTCCATCTCTATCATTACTACTGTTTCTCTCTCTCTCTCTCTCTCTCTCTCTCTCTCTCTCTCTCGACTTCTCGTCTTTCAGCGTATGTACATATGCACACATCATACGTACACACACATATATATCATACATACATACGACACATACGTATCTATAATACGCTAAAGCATACACATACGCATACATATATATGTACATATATTCGCATACGTGCTACATATGTGTACGTACGTACATATACGTATGTACGTTTGTCGGTAGAAGCGACGTCCTAGCCCAAACCCCCCACTTATATTCGAGGCCTGCGCTTGAGGCTCTTGATATGCCACGAGGATCTCTTCAGACACGAATCATACCGAGCTCGGCCTATCCACACGCGAATCGGCCCTTCTACTTCGAATCTTCATTGATGAGGGGAGATCTTGATTCGACGGATCATATGATCCGCCTATATGAAAACCGTTCCTTCAGGTTGGACCTTCATTAAGGAATACAATAGGATCTTTCATTCTTTTTCTTTCTTTCTTTTTTCTTTGCTTTGCTGTCTTTTTTTTCTTTTTCTTCTTTTCTTTTCATCTTTCTTCTTTTTTGTTTTTTCTTTAGCGCGCAAGTAACGCCTCAAAATGGCGTACGATCGGTCGCTCGTCCAATCGAGGCATATCATTTTAGAATTTTTAATGTTTATACGATCTGATCTTAACAACAATGTTTATAAATGTTTATAATAATGACTATTCGTTCGATTGATAACTTAAGGTCGAAAGAAATTCGCAAATTCGCTCATTCGTTTTGTCCCAAGAGAAGGAACGTTTTTGCTGCAGCATCACAAAGGAACGAAGGAGCGAATTCGATTAAATCGAACTCTAGTCGCGAATACGTCGCGGCATTATTTCTTTGTCTCTTTCTTTCTATTTCCTTTTCTTCTTTTTCTCAATTATACCTCATCCCCATTCGGAAATTTATGGCACATACTTTTTAATCGAATTATTTCTTTTAATTCGTCGACGAAGAGAAAGCTTCAAGCGCGTCGCTAGAAGATAAATTCGATAAAGAGTAACGAAAAATATGTAGAAATGACGAAACGTAGAATCTTTTTCCGTTGAAAAAGACAAAAACAAAAAAAAAAAAGAGAGAGAGAGAGAATAAAAAAGAAAAAAGAAAGAAAAAAAAAAAGCAATAAGTAATAAAAGGAAAAAAGAAAAGAACAGTCGGATCGAGGCTCCTTCTTTCTTTTATTTTATTTATTTATTTATTTATTTTTTTATCTCTTTCTAGAATCGTAAAGCAGTTGTCTAACTTTGTTGGTGTCCTTTAAATTCGAAACTCGCTCGAGATTCATTCGGATGTATCGCTTGGCTCTCGTATCTCTCAGCTTCCGATATTTACGCGTCAGTCGAGCATTACGCTCGAAGTATCGTGCCAAAACGGTTAACAGTGATTTTGTACTTCCTGTCGGTAGTAGACTGTACAGATTTTCTACCTACTTTACATAAAACGCCAAACGAGGAACATAGAAGGAGAGGATATTTATTCGTTTTCGAAAATTGGAATTTAATCGTTATAGTCTTTCTATTTCTATATAAATATACGTGTGTACAATATATATATATATATATATATATATATATATATATATATATATATTTATATCTCTATCTTTATCCCTATCTCTATCTCTCTTTTCTATACTCGT
>NC_057694.1:7236261-7238761 GCF_014466175.1 Vespula pensylvanica
CGATCGTAACGTACGAGATGAGAAAGATGGAAACTTACAAAATTTGAATTTGTTTTCTTCTTTTCTCTCTTTATTCCCCCATTTCGAATATTTTATACGAAGAGATATATCGCGTAGGCATGGAACGTGAACGATCTCTGTTCCTGATACGCGTATTTTTTTTCCTCCCTTTTCTTTTTCTTTTTTCTTTCTTTTTTTTTTTTTTTTTTGCGGTCTCGAAAATATCGCTCTGATCGGCGAACGTTATTTATTTAAAATTTCGATGGGTGGTGTATAAAGATAGATATGTCGTACGTGTTCGTTTTTGTTTACTTATTTACACGCTTATCGTTCGTTCGTCTAAAACAAAAAAAAAAAGAAAAAGAAAAGAAACGAGAAGAAAGAAAAAATGAAAGAGACCGAGAGAAATAATATGAAACGAATATAAAAAAAGAGAGAAAACAGAGAATAAATATAAAAGTAGCATAAGAGTAGCAGGTGCGCATTCTCGAGCTCTATGAAATCTGAAATAATTTGTGATAATTGTTTATGCCGTTCGATACTTGTCGACGATACTCTAAGCTATAAGGAAACTTTGAAATATTCGAATAATTTTCGCGTAACAAAGTGTATACTGATTACAATTACACGTAACCGTCTCTGCTTTATTGTATTACCAAGTAGTTCCTAGTCGAGGACCTCTGCAACGGAACTTTGGAAACATACTGAGGAGCAGACCGATGGAGTAGAATATATTCTAAGTTTGTTTTCACAAGATTCGTGCTCCTGGCACGAAACTGTAGATATTCATCTCTCTGACAATTTTCATCGTTGTAACGGGTTGAGAAAACAGAAAGAGAGGAACGAACGTCAAAAAGAAAAATATATTACAAGTATTTGATAAAACTCGACGCTCGTATTCCTGATGAACGTGCGATTGATTTTAAAATATATATATATGCAACAGAAATAGAGAGATAAAGAATGTTTCTTTTTTCTGTCAACGTATTCCACAAGAAAGTTATCGATTAATATTTATTTTCTTTTACCTTACGATAAAGATAAAAAAATATTAATCAATGAAGTTCTACTTTAATAACGAAAAGAAAAACAAAAGAGAGGAAAATAAGAAAGAAAAAGAGAAAAAATATGTAAAAAATTAAACGGAATTAAATTCCGCATTCGATAAAAATTGAAAAACGATTCGTTTGTTTATACATATATACATACATACATACATACATACATACATACATACATACATATATATATATATATATAAATAAATAAACATATCTATATACCTACTTATACGCAGAAATAGGAACAATTTCCAAGCTGATTTGAAACTTTAATTAACGTCCCGGTGTTGGCACGAACGTAATTCTAAAAGCTGCAGCATACTATGCGTCATCATTGTCGAGACAATGTGTCTCCGTGCTCTTACTCTGTCGTTGTCGGTGTTACTGCTGCAAATAGGATAGAACGCGGAAAGACGGTAATAAGTTCACAAGGGAACTCAAGTGAACGAGCGCGAAGAAGAGAAGGACATGAATACAAATAAACGAGGTGGCAAAGGAGGAAAATGAATTTAATGCAAACCAGAAGGGAATGAATGAATGAATGAATGAATGAATGAACGAATGAATGGATGAATGGATGAATGAGTGAATGAATGAAAGAACGAACGAACGAACGTACAAACGTACAAACGAACAGAAAGTATGTTTCGTTCCACACACGAGAAATCAACGAAGAAGAGAGAAGGGCATCTTTGAAAAAATTGTTTGATCCTATTCTCCCTTTCCTCCCTTATTCTCTTCTCCTTTCTTCGTTCTCTATTTTCAATTCGTCACAGCATTCTTTCTTCCTTTTATTATCAACGAGATTGAGATATTAATTATTATTATGATTGTTATCATCGTTATCGTTATTACAGATATACTTAGCTAATTATTTCATTGACAAAGTATAACATCAAAGGATAATTTACGAAATTATTATAACAGATTGCTCATTAACGATAATGACTTGCGAATACTTGTGGTTATATTAATTGGTAATAAACGTAAACCATGAAGTTTTTCTTTTGAAATTTATCAGGAATTTCAGAATGGCGAAATTCGAATGGGTTTGGTAGGAATGTTTCGTTACGAGTTAAGTCAAGCTATTGGAGAGAGAGAGAGAGAGAGAGAAAGAGAAAGAGAGAGATAGATAGAGAGAAATAGAGATTGAGAGAGAGAGAGAGAGACTCTCCTTTACCAAAATCAGTCGGATAGCATTCCCTTACACCAGGTTGACTCGCATACGTATTTCGTATTTGTCGATTCCCTAAGCCGTGAAACGTGCACGCACCTGGTGTACATGTCATGGCTGATGCGAAAGCGTACCGAATAGATTCGATCGTGCCATTTGATTTTAGAGTAAATAGAATCATTCGTCGTCGTTAGGACAAACGAGAGTTACGCAGGTATATACGTAGACACACACGTACGTACATACATAGATCGGTACATAGATG
>NC_057694.1:7241261-7252994 GCF_014466175.1 Vespula pensylvanica
TGGTCCAAGTGTGGAGAAAGAGAATTCGAAAGACCACATATTTTTTTCTATCTGATCATTTGGAATCAAAGAAGACGAAGAAGAAGGAAAAGAATTACATACCCGCGTTTTTCTCTTTTTTATTTATTTATTTATTTTTTTTTTCAATTGAATCGCTCGACATTACGAATTTCATTTCGTCCAATTATCGTCCGTAATTATTTCAAGAATTTTCTTTCTTTTTCTTTTCTTTTCTTTTCTTTTCTTTTCTTTTCTTTTTCCATCTCTCTCTCTCTCTCTCTCTCTCTCTCTCTTTCTCTTTCCTATATCTTTTTTTCTTTTTTCTTTTTAAACGTTTCACTCTCAAGAAAAAGTTGTCCTCTCTCTTTCTTCCTCTTTTTCTTTTGTAACAAAATCTATAAAAAGCTGTATAAATGTAATTCTTGTAAATTCGTACGATAAAAAGTTTCATTAACACGCGAGAGATTTTCTAAAAGCATGAAAAGTTTTTAACGAGCTGTCTCCTTCTCTCAGTCTCTGTGATCCGTACACATTTCTTTTTCCTTGTTTTTCTAATCGGATACAATGAAAAACTTGATAATGCTCGTTCAGGAGCTTTTACAAATCTCTTGAACATTCTTGAACAACGAAAAAAAGAAATGAAAAAAAAAAAAAAAAAAGAGAGAAAAAAGACAAATTGAAAAAGTCTCTCTTTCTCTTTTTCTCCCTGTCATTTATGAACAAACGAACAAAGATCATCAAATACGTGTGGTTAGCAAAGTCTCGAAATTATTAGACACTCTATCGATCCTTATACGCTTTCGTATCGATCACTATCGATTCGATTTGATTTCGTTCTTCATTCTCTGTTCGATCGGATCGATCGATATTCATTTTTTTTATCTTTTTTTTTTCTTCTTTTTTTTTGTCATAATCTGTAGACCCTCGTTTTTAAATTTCTTTCTTTTCTTTTTTTTTTTTTTTTATCATCCCAGCTTGACAATAATTTCGCAAAAATGTCACGCGACACAGTTACGTAGAATAAATACATACAATATTCCACTTTAGGACGTTGCAACAAGTTTTTTTTATTAAATCCCGAATCCGCACTCAAAAACGTTCGAATAGTTTAACAAGATTTTCAAGCCTTGATTGTTTCAAGTCTTGATTTGACTTTTCGTAGAGAGAAATTTCACACGGAACATTTCGCGTTGGAGATTTTCACGAGATAACACCGAGAGAATTCTCCTTCGAATTTTCCTTAACCGTAATTGCCTTCGTCAAAAGGAAAACCGTTGTTAGGAGTTAGGGGGTTAGTAGGTAGGTAGAAGGGGGTGAATGAAAAACGAGGGATGAGAAGCTGTGTGGAGAAACGTGGATGGATGTGGGTGTTGGTGTTGGTGTGGGTGTGGGTGGTGATGGTGGTAGGTAGATGATGGCGAGGGGTGAGAAGAGGGGTTGAGAAAAGGGGGTGAGAATAGATAGTGAGGATAAAGGAAGGGGTGTAGAGAAGCAAGGAAATAGCGGTTTCTACTGGAACCACATTGGTCGCCGCGAGCACGTTGCTAGTTCACGCGTAAACCCTTCGAAAGGGAACAACCCTTGGCCGCGGAGTCGATGCGGTCGCGGAAGATCGTGCCGTGGCATTGATCTTAACCCAAAGGCACGCAGTTGCATTAATACGTAGGGGTTATGGGATGGGTAGAAGCATGGTGGGGACGGATGGGAGTGGATTTGGCTCGGGTGGTAAGTAGGGTGAGTTTGGTTCGAGCGGTCCAATGTACGTAGCCACTATTGCGGCCTTGTGTGACTTACATACGTCCACTGTCTAACCTCTCGATCATCGAATACGTGTGGTTAGCAAAGCCTCCAAATTATTAGACACTCTATCGATCCTTATACGCTTTCGTATCGATCGCTATCGATTCGATTCGATTTCGTTCTCCATTCTCTGTTCGATCGGATCGATCGATATTCGTTTTTTCTATCTTTTCTTTTTCTTCTTTTTTTTTTCTTTTTTTTTTTTTCATCCCAGCTTGAAATACGTTGACGTTAGGGAGTACGTTGTTAGGACAAATTCGTTGGACAAATGTTTGCGTTCGATTATTGGCACAAATGTGGGAGTAGATTATACGGATGTTGAATTTTTATGAAAATATGTTAGGTCCTCGTAAATCGCGTAACTAAATGATGTTTAATTAATTTCTTCGATATGAACTAACTTCGCCGGTTTTACAAGATCAGATTTTAAATATAACAGGAAGTTATGGGAGGAAACTAAGTTTAAGAAGAATATCAATTTTAGTTTTCACATTTCATCTCGAAATCCGGAGGTAGGTATTTCGTGATTCAGGAAGATTAAAGGCCACGAAGGAATAGCGTAGGAGGAATCGTAATAACAAGAAGTGGTACGCGAATAAACGCCGTTCCGACCGGAAAGGAAAAGCCTCCTCCTCTATATTTCTTTCTTTTCCTTGCTTTTCTTTTTCTCTTTCACGTTTTTACTACGTCACACAGTCGTCTCTTGCGATTAGTTTTTCGATACGAAAAACAAAATGAATTTTTCCTCCCTCTTCCTCATTTTTCATTTCTCTTTTTTGTCTGTCTTTCTTTTTTTCCCTTCTCTTTATAAAAAAAAAAAAGAACCTCGTATAAATTTAGGTCGATTGCATCTTAGTCGATCGTTTCCGAAAGAAAAAAAAAAGAATAAATAAATAAATAAATAAATAAGTAAATAAATAAATAAATACATAAGAAAGAATAAAAATAAGAAAACGAGCTCGAATAAATCGTAGGGAAAACAAAGTTAGGAAAGGTCACGAGTTGCTTTTATAAAAGCAAAAGAAAAACAAAGAAAAGGGGGGAGAAAAGTGACACGAGAATGAAAGTTAAAAAAGAATATAAAAGAAAACGTAAAAAGGTCCGGTTTCTCTCCGATAAGCCTATTGGATTGGGTTCGTGTCTCGTGTAGAACGATAATAATTGGAGCATCAGGATGATTTATAGATGCCTATAAATTCGCGAGGGATATTGCAAATGGACGGACAAAGCATGAACATCGTACGTCTCTTTATCGTTCGACCCTTCGATCCCTTCGAAGTTAATAAAACTTATTTAACCTACGTGAAGAAGAGGATGGAGAATAAGAGAAAAAGAAAGAGAGAAAGAGAGAGAAAGAGAGAGAGAGAGAGAGAGAGAGAGAGAGAGAGAGAGAGAGAGAAATTTATATACAGTACACATATACATATAATGAAAATAGGTCTATCTCTTCGTACTTATCCTTCGGCTCGTGTTAAGTGCGTTTCTTATTGGTGGATTCCATCGGAGAAATGTGGAACGTAGACTCGGCCAAGTTTATCCATTACGTCGCACGAATAAAAACACCTGCTACCCGAAAGTTCGATCGATGAGTAGTCGCTCATGTTTCTTTTCCCTCTCTCTTTTCTTTTAGCCCTTATCCTGGTATCCCCATTGTTTCTTGCACATTGGAATTCTCTTTAGCGCGTGACGTTAAAGAGGAGGAGATCAAGCAAGAAGAGATATTTATTATTAATCACCGAGAACGTGGGATACTGTTGCATACTTATACTTTACGGATGGCGATTTGAAGAGAAAAGAAAAAAGAAATATTTACTACACAGAGATTTATATCGTGTGTATATATCGTGTGTAATAATATTTGTTCGAAATAAAAAATTTTGTCGAATAAAATGGACGAGGCGTAATGGTTAGGATTTAATATTAAATGATATGAAATATTATAGCTCGTTAAGAACGTCGTATCTTGCATAAGGGAAGAGCGACAGAAAGATATATATCTATATATATATATATATATATATATATATATATATATATATATATAAGAGAAAGAGAGAGAGAGAGAGAGAGAGAGAGAGAGAGAGAGAGAGAGAGAGAGCATGCTTGCTCGCGAAAGGGATGGCTTTGGATGGCTTCTCAGCAAGATTGAAAGCCAAGATTTTCGAGCACAATGGATGTGACTCCTACGATCCAGGAATAGAAGAGGAGAACCTCTCTCGTTTTTGCCTCTCGTCCTCTATGTGCTTGTATTGCCAGGACAATAGAAATCTATGATAGATTGTCGGATCTAATTTTGTTTGACTTTGATATTTCCCTATGAGAGGAAAGAGAGGAAGAGAGAGAGAGAGAGAGATACGTAGATCATTTTATTATTGAATATTTTCATATGGTTTTGTCCTTTTAAATCAACTATCATAGAGATTAATAATAGGATATTTCGTTTCCTACGATGAAAATGAAAATGTAAAGGCAAATAATTCACAGACGGTGCACACACCACAACGGGAAAGGATATAAATTGAAATATCGGCACGAATTCCATTTTCTCTGTTAATTTTGCACAAGCTTTACGTTACTTTCATCGGCGTACGTTAAAAGTTAGCAGAGTTTAGAGTGCTCTCTCTCTCTCTCTCTCTCTCTCTCTCTCTCTCTCTCTCTCTCTCTCTCTCTCTCTCTTTCATTCTCTCAATAAATCGCGTTCCACGCTTTGAGTTTATTTCCAGCAGTACCGAGCCAATAACAATAACTACTAGAGTAGAGTCATTGTATGCTTCTTTGACGTTATAAAATCAAATTTAGAAATTCGCAAGACGCAAGAAAATACGCGTACCTTGCCACGACGCTTTCAGGATACGATTAAGAGAGACCATTAACTATGTATGTCTATACAAAAATGAACGTTTCCAAATACGTAGAAATTAAATAAACGACCACGATCAAATTTAAAGAGAGAAAAAGAAAAGAGAGAGAGAGAGAGAGAGAGAGAGTAATACGTCCTCGCTAAAAACTTAGGCAAATTAAAAGTTAGATAAGTTTTTTTCTTTTCTTCCTTTCTTGTCTCTTTTTTCTCGTTTCCTTTTTTTTTTTCTCTCCTTCTCCCACACATTTCTCACATAGAATATAAAAATTGCAATGGAAAACGTATTGCGTTTATGCATGCACTATGAAAACGTTCAACGACGAGACGAGATAACCTCGACGTTTCTTTCGATCGAGCTAAAAACCAGGTCGTCCTGGAGACTTCATCAAATCCCAACTGGATCGTCGCGTCGGTTTGCGAGCTTTTGAAAGAGAGTAATACGCAATGATTCTGAGGCTTTCTTTAATTCTACCATCTTTTTTTCCCCTTCTTTCCTTCTTCTTCTTCTTCTTCTTCTTATTTTTCCTTTTTTTTTTGTCGTTGTTGTTTACGCTTTCTTTTCTTTTTTTTTTTTTCCATTTTTCTTTTTTCATTTTCTATCATTTCTTTCTTTCTCTTTTTTTTTTTTTGCTCTTATACGTCGAGTTATCTCGCGTACATACGTGCTATATCATTAATGTAAATATATACGATATAAATATATATATGTATGTATGTATGTATGTATGTATACGAGGTATTTAATGTAGCGCGCGATTAACGCGCTTTTTAATGCAACAAAAATATAAAAATTTAATGAACATTTCTAATCTAACGTCAGTACCTATCTATGTATGTCAAGTACGTGAAAACGTTTTGTCACGCGATACAAATCTATGGAATCGTTTTTCATGTTTTTCCCAGGAATAATCGCCGTTTTAAAGATACAATAAACGTCGGACAAATTGATGGTAGATAAGCTAGATTATATCTATCCATCCATCCATTCATCCATTTATCTATCTATCTATCTATCCATCCATCCATCCATCCATCCATCCATCCATCCATCTATCTATCTGTAAACGTTGTTTACGAAACGTTTCTTCGAAAGGAACCAGACTTTACGATCGAGAGTTTATTCTCTCTTCTTATTGTGTGTTTCATAGAATTCAATCAATTCTAGTCGGGTTGCGTTAACTCGCAAACTTTTCCATTTTAGCTTTGAAAGTATCGTGCAATACGGACGATTAACTCTTTAACGAGAGAACCGTTTGAATTAATCGCATTCGATATAAAATTTCGTTAGAAAGATCCGAAACTACTAAAATTGAAAAGATACAAATTTATAAATCCTTTCTAAATCTTTAAAACGCGGATTCAATTGCATATACCTTTCTTCGAGCGAACGTCGAAATGAAAAATCGATTCGATCGGAAAGTTAAAAAAAAAAAAAAAAAAACGTACGACCAAAAAAGTAAAGTAAAGATTAAACTCACTTTTAAAAGGTACCTGGGTACTTAGCTACCAACCTATCTAAACGTTTCGTTGTTGAATTCTCTTAAGTATTAATCTCGGCGTCGAGGAAAAAGCCAAGTTTGTTGTTACTCACTTTTAGCGATCGAAACTTTTCAATACTTTTTTCTTCTTCTTTGTTTTTCTTTTTTTTTTTTTTTTTTCTTCTTTCGTTCATCGTCGGACCTTTTATACAAACCACTCCTCTCTTTTTCTCGCAAACTTCACTATTTACGGATTACAATCTTCTTAAGGAACATTTACTTTATGAAATCGATCATTTTTTTCTTGTCTGAAAATGTTAATGAAAATCGTTAGTGCTACGATAAGTTGAAGAATCTTGATGGTACGCTTGTTAATTGTTATACACACTTTGATACGATGATTTATCTACAAGTGATAAATATGCAAAATTTTTGTTTTTAAATAAATCATCGTTCATCATCGTTTTATTCCTTTTATTTTCTTTTTTTTTTTTTTCTCTTCTTTGTCGCAATCGTACGAATAATTGAAAGAGAGAATTTTGTATTTTTTCGTGTTTGTTTCAGTCTTGGAACGACTATAATCTACAGTGGAATCAATCGGACTATGGCGGAGTTAAAGATGTCCATATAACGCCGAACAAGGTTTGGAGACCGGATATCCTCATGTACAATAGGTAATCTGATCATATTTACGCTTCCGCAAAACAGCTTTAGCCCGTAAAATCGCGACTCCGTTAAATTGCATCGATATCGATTCGTCTTATACGTTTCCTACTCGCGTCTTAATCTATTGATCGCGTTTTTTTAAACGCTATCGATATATTTCGTTATTAAAGAAAAATCGTATATCTCTCGACGCGTTTAACATCGATTAATACGAAAGATATAAACGAAATATAAATCGTCGTTTGTTAAAAAAGAAAAGAAAATGCACGAATCACCGTCGATCGTCTCCAAAAAGGATGCGTTAAAAAAAAAAAGGGATAAAAAAAAAAAAGAAAATCACGTAATTTAATCCGCGCCATTTAATGTTCGGCATACCAAACGGATTATAACAATGCTGACGTTAACGTAATTTAGTATGATTTAAATTTGACTAAATAAACGTACGTTTAATTAGAGTATTAAATTGAATTTAATCTATGTACGCATCGCGATCGTGACGGACACAGGAGAACACACAGCCGGGACATAGTTCGAATTGAAAATCGATCGAGAATGACGGGTGCGCGGAATCAACTCGGAAATTGAAATGAAAATATCGGTCGTATGGATTAGTCGACATTCGTATCGTAATCTGTCGTTACGCGGAATGCTTCGTCGTTTCGATAGAATAGGCGGCCTATCTAAAAAAATATTTTTAAGCCAATCTCTTATAAATGGGCATTTCATTCGAGACAAATGTTCGATCGATGCGAATGAACATTAAGAAAAGAAAACAAAAAGAACAAAATTTTATATATATATATATATATATATATATATATATATATATATATAAAATGGACGGTTCGCGTCGTTAAAAGAAATAAAACAAAAAAATAAAATAAAATAAAATTAAAAAATATATATATATATTCCGTATCGTAAACAAAACTAAGATTTTGAGAATGTTTCAGAGAAACCTCACGAAGAGACTATGATATCGCGCTGCTTACGTACTTGCGCTTTTATGCGAGCTCGAAATCATTTCTTGTTTTCCATTTTACTTTTCTTTTTTTCCTTTTTCTTTCTTTTCTCTTATTTTTTCTTCTGATATATATATATACACACACACTCTCTATTCATGTCGTTTAATTTTTTGTCGGTACGTTTCTTTCCTTTCCTATATCTTTTTATATTTTTCTCAATTTTTTTTCTTTCTCATATTTTTTTTTCTTTTTTGTTCTACTCTCACAGCCTATTCGTCAAAAGATCAGACAGAATAGATCAAATTTTGTTGCGTTCATTCTCATTATGTTACACGCGCGCACATATATATACATATATGCGTGTGCGTGTGCGTATTTATATTTATTTTATTTTTTCTCTCTTTCTCTCCCATTTAATGTAATGAGAATAATTTAAAAGTGACATTAAGGGTACGTAAAATTTCTCCCAGTGTTGCTTTGCATTTTATTATAAAGTATTATTATATTTATATAGATATACATGCGTATATATATATATACTCGAGAAACCCTATTCCCGACGTGCATGTTTTCATTTGATACTTAGAAAAATATATTATATTTATAAATATTAAATATATATATATATATGTATATATACATATATATATGTATGTGTATATATGTATATTATATATATACACATACTTACAGCTATTTGTAATATGTACACATACGTTATTTTAGTTGTATATATTCTACCTACGTTGACATTTACTCCCGTAGTATAATATATAATTTATACGAGCCGACCGGTTTTTCTCGTCGTTCGTTTCGTTTCGAATGAAATTGAACGCGATCCTGAAAAAAAAAATATTAATTTTAAAAGACTGGCTTATAAAAAGTAGAAAGGAAAAAAAAATATATAAATCGCCAAGTTCCCATTAATAATCCTCGCGTATAATAAAATCGTTGTTGGCTCGTAAAAACAATCTCTCTCATTACTTATCTATCTATCTATCTATCTATCTATCTATCTATCTATCTATCTATCTATCTATCTTATCTATCTATCTATCTATCTATCTATCTATCTATCCATCTATCTATCTATCTATCTATCTATCTATCTCTATCTCTATCTCTCTCTCTATCTCTCTCTCTCTCTTTTTGGCACTAAATTATATTAAAAATTACGAGAGAAAAGCAAAATTCATAGTCGCATATTAACTATCGATCATTTTCATTTTTCAAAAAGCGTTTTTTCGAGCTTGTCACGACGTTTAATAAAATTTTCAAACGTGTATTACATATTTAAGTATTTGAAATTTTGCTTCCGCGATACGAAATCGAAACGTGATGTACGTACATACACGCACATTTATATATATGTATATATATATATATATATATATATATATATATTACTTATTTATTAGATCAACGTCGTGACAAGCTTGCTTTTCTTAACCTACTATCTTTCTCATAGCAATTAGTTTAATTAGTCTTAGGTATTTATAGATCGCCACTGTACATCGTGATCCATCGACTCCTATGTGGCTAGCCGTCACTTCGACGTGTTAATCCACGTATCGATGGTCCCGAATATTAAAATACGACCATCGTTCACCATTGATCGACACCACAACGTTGTTAAGAATCGATCAATCGAAATTTTCAATTTTCTATATCTCAATTAATATCATTTATCATTACGACGAGGATCGAATTATTTTCGAGAAAGGAAGAAAAAGCAACAACGAATATCACGAATTGTCTTAGCGATAAAAAAAAAAAAAGAAATAAGAAGATAAAAGAAAAAAAAAATATTCATTTGACAAAATAACTTGATGAATATTTATTATTTCGAAATTGGTATTTATACTCGCGGTAAAGTCGTTTGAAAAATTTGGAGAAATATAAATCGTATTGGATCGTTGATCGCGCCCGACGATTAATCATCATTTGAATGTATAAGGTGTCGCAAAATTAGAATATTTTTCATCGACCGTGTCCAACGCGGATATATCGATTTTAATCCAATTAAACGTTCACTTCGTTCAACCGATTCCCCGTACTTTCATTTTCAGATTGAAAGTTTGTTTTGTAAAAAAAAGGAAAAATGTTGGCAACGTTGTTCCTCGTATCATCGATATGGATTTCGAGAGGAGTAGAAACAGAAAAAAAAAAAAAAAAAAAGAGAAGAAAAGAATTTTACGAATAACACGAATCTTCCGGATTAATAACGTCAATTAAAAATTCATCTCTGTTGTCTAATCTTTCTTTTCATCCCCTCGGATCTCCACCCCCTTCATCTTTTTTCTTTTGTATTATTTATCAGACGACAAGGAAGAAAACTTGAATCGAGGGGAGTAGTGAGGATAAAAAAAGAATTGGAAATCAAAACGTATGCATTTATTAATGCACCGAGACTGCGTCAGCCCTCCTTCCCCCTCTTCCTTCCTTCCTCCCACTCAGGAGGGTAGGAAAATGCTTAGTCTTAAAATGGTTTAAAAAGAAAAACTAAACAAAAAAAAAAAAAAAAAAAAAGAAAAAAAAGAAAAAGAAAATGCTGAACTCTCTGTTCCTTTTTGTCTCTATCTTTCTCTTGGCTTGTAAAACGAGTCTCGAGTATTCCACGCTATCTCAAGAGATACTTTTAGTCGAAGCTACCACCGAATTTAAGCAACCACATAATCCCTTGAGGTTACGATGCAGGACTGGATTGAGCGTGTTCCTCGTAAAATCCTTTTCATCGTAGACCATTACCCTTTGGTCATATCCTTCGAGGATTTGTCCAACGTCGTCGAACGCGATCGATCGTTTAAACAATTTTTATCAATTGAAAATACGTCGGCTCGATTTATGATTCAACGATATAATCCATAAGATTCTTTCGTTTACGTCATTTAAATCGTTAAGATAATATCGATGATTAAAGAAAAAAGAAAAATCATTCGATCCGATCGTCCAATGTCGGTCGTTGTTAACTATGAACACGATAATAATAATAATAATAATAATAATAATAATAATAATAATAATAATAATAGTAATAGTAATAATAATAATAACAACAACAACAATAATAAAATTATTATTATTATTATTATCATTACTATTATAATTATAATATTATAATAATAATATTATTATTATCATTTCAACGATACGGTAGAAATGTATGTACATATATAAATAATAATACATATATAATAATATACATAATAAATTTTGATCGATTCTTAGTCGTATGTAAAAATCGTAGAGTGGTATCGATCGTTGGCGAGCGGCGCTCGTAATTATGTGGATAATTAATTGAATCGTAACGTCAGGCTACTACCGCGTTATTGCGTACGACCAAAGGACTGGGCCTGGTGCTTACTCCCTTTCCGTTTGTCCGATTAACGAATGAAAGCCACGAATTTGTTCCTTTCGTTTTGCCACTCGCAACCAAATCGCAACCCTCCCTCGATCAAATATAGACAGGAATCTTCGGAGGGAAAAAGGAATGACCATGAAACTCCGAGCATGAGTCCTCGTGAGGAATGGAATGTGCATACGATTACATAATTTAAATTCGAACGATGTTGTACGAATCGATGATTTTACATAATCGACAAATTGTAATCTGTTTTTTTTTTTTTTTTTTCTTACGGTAGATTACATAGAAACGATTAATTAAGTCGATTAGAAAGGAATAAAATCTCGAAAATATAAAGTTGTTTCTTGAAGACGAGAAGGAGAAGGAGGAGGAGGAGGGATGTACTAATCGTTTCGTATAACGTTCGAGCATGTTTTTTCTTTTTACGAAGGGAGAAGAGTTTTTATAAAGTCCCTTTCCTAAAAACTTTGTAACGAAAAGAACCTTTAAAAGTATCATTATCTTGCTTCGCCTTTAGAGAGGAAGGATAATTAGCGATTTATCCCGCTCTTTCTCTCTCTCTCTCTCTCTCTCTCTCTCTCTCTCTCTATATATATATAT
>NC_057694.1:7253094-7272780 GCF_014466175.1 Vespula pensylvanica
CTCTCTCTCTCTATATATATATATATATATATATATATATATATATATATTTATCTATCTCGTTTTCTCTGCCTCTATCTCTCTCTCCCAGAATCGTCTAATCCGTCTAACTTGTCTATCTTCCTTCGGCGAACGAGCTTAATGGTATATTCTATAACTTTCTAATATACGAAAATACATTCGGATCTCTCTCTTTCTCTCTCTCTCTCTCTCTCTCTCTTTCTTTCTCTATTTCTCGTTTCTATAACATAATATATCTTTCGAATGATCGATTTTATAACGAAATATTTCAGGATTAAATAACGGTGAGAGACGTTTTACCTTTGTAAGACGCAAGCTCGGACACATGGGAAAACCTTTTTCCACTCTTCCGTACAAACACAGATTTCGTTTGAAATCCCGAGTCACCGAAAAACAAAGTTCGAGAGACTATAGGAAGAAAAGAAAAAGAAATAAGAAAAAAGAGAAAAAAGACAAAACTAAGGGGTGTAATGGTAAAAGAAAGATTGCTGTAATTAAAGATTCCGTTTGGAATAAGTAATTGGGGTGGGGATGATCTAAAAAATACTACGGTTAATATATGTATGAACGCGGAGTTAATTATTCAACGCGAATAAAATCACCCGAACTTCCTTCGTACAGAGATAGCGTTTCGTAAAGAAGAAAGAAAAAAAAAAAAGAAACATGGGTCACGTTCCAAGCACGTTTTTAACTCGAAACGAGTTAACGAGCATTCCTGTCGCACGCTCGATAACCCTCTTCGATTTATATTCACGAATGATTTTACTGTCGAAAAAAAAAAAAAAAAATACAAGCAAGAAGACAAACAAACAAAGAGAAAGAAAAACGAGAAGAAGGAATCGTTTAGAGAACCAATCGAATTTAGTTTTAATCTCGAACGTATCTCACCAAGGTAAACAAGACTCACCAGTACCGTAAATTCTCATAGACTCTTTTTTATTCATACCTATTCATTCGTATTCATACCGTTCCATTATGAACAAAACAATGGTAGATCGTGACATAAACGGCATAAACGTTTAATCGTTTCGTAATTTTTCATGAACGAGATAGATCGTTTTTCATGAGGTGTCGCACTCCGTTTAATACGAGAGACGTGTGTGACTTCCTACGGAGAGAAGATAGAGTTTGAAAATATCTTACTCGGAAGTCCTCGTTTCTCACGAGAGGAAAGATAAGTTTGGACGAGCATAGAGATACGTTATGGTAACTCGTTGGGAAGGTTAACAATCTCTCTCTCTCTCTCTCTCTCTCTCTCTCTCTCTCTCTCTCTCTCTCTCTCTCTCTCTCTCTCTCTCTCTCTCTTTCTGTCTCTCTTTCTCTGTCTCTCTCTAGAGTATTAGTATTCCAGCGAATTCGGTTCCTAAATCCTAGAATAGCACAAGTCCATCTTTCTCTCTCTTTCTCTCTCGCGCACACACACACACACACATATACATCTACTACGCGTGCGCACGCACGCACATATACCAACGCATTCTCTTTTGGTATTCTCCGACAACGTTGAGAGTTGGAGTTAGAGTTTAAGAGGTGGATGGAACAAGGTAGCTTCGGCTGGTGATTCGACGACGTTAACTTCCTCCGACAGTTTGCCCGACATTTATGACGTCCACGAGGTTCGCTCGAAGAAGAGACTGCCGTTATTCCATCTTTCGACCGGCACCATGCCGTTATATATACATAAAACCTAAGTATATCGATCTCATTTTCTCTCTTTCTCTATCTTTCTTTCTATCTCTCTTTCCATTTCTTTTTCATTCCCTCGAGAATTTAACGAGGCAAGAAAATGCAACCTCGGCACGTGCCTTCTCACGAACGCGATGATCGATCCCGTAAATCATAGTTTTTTTTTTTTTATTCCTTTTCTTTTTTTTCTATTATGAGATAATTTTTCAGAAAAAAAGCTTCTCGATTATCCGCTAGTAACGTTTTCTTTCTACTTTAATCTCTTTGCTGGTTCTTCTTCTTCTTCTTCTTCTTCTTCTTTTTCTTTTTTTTTCTTCTTCTTCTTCTTTGTCTCTCGTCAAGATTTGCACTATGAAGAATTACACTGGACGAGATTTGAAAAGGTAGCCGCGAAATTACTTCCGAGTAGCCGAGCGAGAACGAAACGAGTTTGGAACGTTGGCCTATGATTTTCCTCTTTTAAATGCGGTGCACAGCTTAAAAGCTCATTTGGAAGTCCAATGTACCTTATATTTGTAAGTCCACCAAGCGAGAGAGAGAGAGAGAGAGAGAGAGAGAGAGAGAGAGATAGAGAGAAAGCATTAGGAAACATTATAATTACGGGTTTCTGCGAGTAGTCGCTTGCACGCGTTTTCTCTGACTCTTTTCGTACGTTTCGTATGCATTTGCAAAGAAAAAGTAAAAAGGAAGAAAACAAATAAAAAAGATACATAAAATTACGCTAACCCGATATCTCCATTTACTTTTATCCAAACGTTTTTATGGCAATCTTTCTAATTTTCTTACTAAATTAATTCATTAATTCTAACTCTGGCTGTTTCTTTTTTTTTTTTTTCTTTGCTCCTGCGAATTAATTAAAATGACAAAATACATACTCGTCGATCTCAAAATGATAACAAATATTTGATAAAAGTGACTCCGGATGAGAACGAATGGAAGTGCGTACGTAAAAAGAAAAAAAGATAGTAGAAGAAAAAAAGAAAGGAACAAGCAAAAAAAAAAAAGAAAAAAGAAAGAAAAACAACGCAAAGGAGAAAACAAAAGCAAAAAAGCGCAAAGTCAAGAAAGAAACACAAATAAGTATTACATTTGCGAAGTTGATAAAACACGCGTGTGTGGCAAACGTCAACGAGGGAGCAACCATTGCGGCACGATCCATGAAACCCTGACCGCTGGGATCGAGCTCTACGAATTTTGCGTCGTGCACGAATTTTGATTCTCTTCGAAATAAACGCCGCCCCCTTTTCTTTTTTGAAAAAGTATGAAACGAAAACGAAACAAAAAAAATTTATTAAAAAAAAAAAAATATATACATATATAGAATACTAAACGAAACAGTAATCCCAATCGTTCAACCTCGTTTCTAAACGAGAATATTCGACGAGCAAAAACTTCGAAACCGCGTAATAATCTCAAATGTACACACACACATATATATATATATATTTATTTAATAAACAAAAAACTAAACAAAACGATGATGATGATGATAATAATAATAATAATAATAATAATAATAATAATAATAATAACAATAATAATAATAATAATAATAATAAAAATAATAATAATAAACGAGTTCAGCGTTCTGTGCATCGTTTAATATCGTTGTACGTATCGAATATATGTGCAAGCGTGCGCGAGCACACTAAACCAACATAGAACTTAGGAAGGACGATGGGGAAAACGAGCCCGAGGACAAATTTCGTTACCACACACGCGTTAATCCTACTGGTGAACACGGAAAGTGCTCTCGGCGTATGCAGCGTAAATCCAGGCTAATCGTTACCCCGAAATTGATATTCTCTTTGGTACCTTTTGTCAGCGCGCCATCACTGGCCGAACCTTTAAAACGTCTGTCGGTTTTTCAGAGTCAGAAGGGAGAGTCATTTCTTTTTTATTTCTTTTTTTTTTTTTTTTTTTTTATCTTTTTTATTTATTTTTTTATTCGTTTATTTCTAGAGGGAAAAAAAAAAGCTTCGCTCGCACACTTCTTTCTCTTCTGTGTATTTTTTTTTTCTTTCTTTCTCTCTCTTTTTTTTTTTTTTTTTTTTTTTTTCCTTTGAATGGCGGCGGCCTACGGAAGGGATGAAGAGCGTAAAAAATTTATGATGATTCGATCTTTTCGCTGGAGAAACGAAAAGCTCGAAGCATACTTCCCAATTTTTCTTTACATTTATGTAATTTATGTAATTTATTCGCGCTCAAATTTGAAAGATTTTTACTGTTGACAGGTAATATATTTTCGGTAATCGATGTAGGTAGTTATCAATCCGTGGAGGTTTAAGCGCGTTGAAGGAGTAAAGAAAGTTTATATTTTCTAAAAAGGATCGATCAAAAGGATCGTTCTTTCTTCTTTCTTGAGAAGAAAAATAAAACAAAAAGGAAAAGAGAGGAGGGAAATGGGGAAGACAAAAAGAGGAAAATTTCGATAGAAAAAGAGAGATGAGAGAGAGAGAGAGAGAAAGAGAGAGAAAAATCATATGAGAAGCGAAGTTACTCGTTCGTATATGTCTTATCTCGACGGACATAAGAGACCTCGTCGAGTTCGAAAATTCCAGAGAGGACACGACACGGTAAGAAGATGTCTGTTAGCCGTTCAACTTTCGTTGGATAAGGTTGATCGATGTTCCGAATTTCCGTTCTCGATACCTCTGAAAGATCTCTCGAGAAAAGAGAGGTTTTCATGATTCGCGGTTTCGATTATATTCGAGCGTTCGCCATTTCAACCGTTCTGTATTATATCGACGGCAAGTGATGCATTTTTAAACGTTTTTATTTATTTTTTGTTCCTCTTTCTTCTTCCCGCTTCTTTTTTTTTTTTTTTTTCTTTTCGGGTTATTCCTTTTAAAAGAAAATATTTATCGTGGTTATAAGAATGTAAAAGACTTGATATCGTGATGTAAGATCGTTTCTCTTGAAACATTTCTATTTGAAGAAAGAAATAATAATAATGACAATGATAATAATAATAATATAAATAAATAAATAATAATAAACTTATACTTAATAGCAATTTTTCGTTCTTATATTTAATAGCAAACTATTAATTCGTGATACATCTGTGATGATTTAAATCGTATTAAAACAAAAACAAAAAACAAAAAGAAAAAGAAATATTTCGAATCCGATCGATGTTCGATCCTTTTATTTCTTCCGAACGTTGTAAGATATAATAGAAACGATTAACAAGATCAAAGCATTTATCATTTACTAGATACGCGTCTTAATTTATAGAGAATGAATTAACATATGTATGTGTAACAAGAAAATTGATATATCTATGTACAAATATTTTTTTTTTTTACGACGCGTACGCGAAATAGATTGATTTCAAATGCGAAACTACGGAAATGCGAGATATGTACACATATATGTATCTATTAGGTTTTCGTTTCTCTTCTCGAGCGTAAAGTTCGTACGTACATAGATACATATTTATATATATACGTACGTACGTACGTACATACATACATATATGCGTTACGGCGTCGTTAAGTACTCATCAGGTTGATATTGTTTAAAGAAACAAAACGTTCTCTCACAATAGTCGTTATACGTGAGGAACAAAGCAAGAGAAAGAAAGAGAAAGAAAGAGAGAGAGAAATAGAAAGAGAGAAACAGAAAGAGAGAAAAGTCTCGATTTGTTCTCTCTCTCTCTCTCTCTCGCTTTATATGACTTACTTGTTGCTTTCGCTACCACCGACGGAGTTGTGCAACCGTTCTCTCATGAATGTCACCACCGAAAGAGACACGTGGGAGAGAACGTTAAAGGTAGAGAAGCCACGAGAGAGTGAGAGAAAGAGAAAGAGAGAGAGAGAGAGAGAGAGAGAGAGAAATGATAGAAAGAGGTCAACGTTCTCGGAAAATAGATTTTGTCGAAAGAATAGTACGTGAACCGAGACTATTTCAACGATTGTTTTTTTCATTGAATGAGAGAGAACGGATCGACGAACGGAAACGCCTATCCTGAATTTATGCGACTACGGACCATCCAACAGTCAATGTCTCGTAGTAACCGAACATTTGACAATGGTTTTGGAAAAAATTACAAAAAAAGAAAAAAAAAAAAAAGAAATAGATTTATTCGTTCATTCTTCTCGCGATGATTTCCCATTGAACTCTCTTCTAATGTCGTGTTCGTTCCTAAAAAGAAAAAAGACAGGAAAGGAAGTATAATGGTATCCATTATTTACAGAGTGATAAATTACAGAGAAAGAGATTATTTTTCTTTGTCTTTGTAATATCATACTCGATCAAAATAATAACGCACTACGCCATTGTATTTATAATGCATCGTAACAATTTTATGATATCAACTATATATATATCGTTTTGTCTTTTTTCCTTTTTGCACGGTTTTTCAATTTTGTTTGTTTGTTTGTTTGTTTGTTTGTTTTTTTTCTCTTCTTTTATTTTTTTCGCGGTATATTCTCCATCAGCTCTCTTTCTTTCTTCTTTCTTCTTTTTCTTGTTTTTTCTTTTTCTCCTTCTTTTCGGCGGCTCTTGTACAAAGCGAAGAGATAAATGCACGTAGATATGCACTGGCATACCCCGATTCTCCGGACTCTCGAGTACTATCGTTCTATTCTCGCGCATCTACTCCGTTTCTAACGAAAACAAAACAAAAGGAGAAGAAGAATGAAAAACCGTGCCGTGTCGTGTACCTCGTCGTGTGCCTTGTACCATGCAACGTACCGTTTTCTACGGCTGGCGATATCGTCGTTTTCACACCTGTCTAACAACTGTTTCTCATTTTGTTTATCACACCGAACTGTCCCAACGACAGTTAGAAAAATATTTCTACTCTTTCTTCGTCGATTCGAATCGCTCGAAAAGATTTATATCTATGTCTACGTACGTGCGTGCACCGAAGTAAGCGATTCACATATATATTTGTCCGATGTTAGTTCTAGAAAATCGATGAAACATTTTCTTTTATTTTTTTTTTTTTTTATCTTTTTTTCTCTCCAATTTTTCAAATAATTTCGTTCGTCGTTAAATTTGAGAAAGGATATGTAGGTTGTAATAAGAGAGGAAATTTCGTAAAAATAAAATAGTGTCTCGGGTATTCGTTTATATTTTTCTATGGGTTCTCACAAAGGAAGGAACGATGTAAAGAGGAAAAAGCAATCGACTTTTATAACACGACAAGAATGTTGTTGCTTCGTCGGCAAAGCTCGACTTTCATCGAAGGTTCGTCTCGAGGCTTGGGCAAAAGGGTACGACCGAAAAGCTTACGACTCACAGCCCCAAAAGCTCATTAGCCTTATCTCGGAACGTTTAACTCGCGACTGCATTTTCCGAGGTCACGATGCTCTTTCTCTCTCTCTCTCTCTCCCTCTCTTTCTCTCTCTCTCTCTTTCTGTTTTTCTCTTTTCTTCTCTTTTACACGATGGAGATCGCGAGAAAAGACAGAACGAATCTTCTCGAGCATGAGACTTCCTTTTTAATCCCTTTTTGCGCCCGACAAAAATTCTTCAGTTTCTTTCTCCTCGCTCTAACATCTCCCTCATCGAGTTTACTTCTGTACTATACGAAGCTTATACGAACGAAGAAAATTGTTCTCGTAAAAAGCGTAGGTACCAAAGTACTTGGAAATTTCTTTTCCAGGTTTAAAGTGGTTTAGTGAATTTCTTTTTTTCTCTTGCTTTTTCTCCTCTCTTTCCTTTTTTCCTCTCCCTTTCTTATCTTTCCTTTCCTTTTCTTTCAAATAAATTTACTTCGTTCGACGGAATAATACGATTACTCGTGGATTATCCGTTTCGATCTGTCGATCTATCCAAGAGTTTTCTCGATCGTCGCTTTCACTGTTTCTTTTTTTTTCTTCTTCTTCTTCTTCTTTTTATCATCGAAAAAAATATATTTCCTCTCGAAGGCGGAATTAGAAACAAAAACAAAAAAAAAAAAAAAAAAGAAAACAGAAGAGAAAAAAAATTGAAAAAGAAAAAAATAATATCTCTCGTAGAAGATCTCCAAACGAAAGAGGGAGTTGTAAGCGTGGTTAAGCCATTGTAAGGAGGGTATACAGTCACGTTGTATACATCCGTAGTAGTGGTAATCGTGGAACGCCACACCATCTGCAGTTTACCCTTTTCCAACACCCCTTTTCATTAGCCGTCCGTCTTTTTAGTAGGAGCTCGAGCAATGCCTCGAGATAAATGCGCGTGGATAGGAGCAGCAACCCTTTGCGATTTTATCTCGAGTGGTATTGGTGGTGGCACACATCGGTTCGTGCCACTATCGCATTTATACCACTACATCTTTGTTCCATTGATTAATAAACAATGACAAGGAGGGTTTCCTTTCGTCGGTATTTTATCTCCTAGAATATTCTTCTCCGGTCAAGGTCTGCTCTTATCTCTTTGTTCGATATAAACGTTTAGAAATATTGCTAATATCCTTCCTTCCGTTCAAAAATGTTTCTTTGATATTTTTATTCTTTCTTGTTTCTCTGTCGACGACGATTACTACGATCGTTTTGTTAACGATCGAAAAATGTTAACCTCGACGATATATTTTCGTTCATCGTTATCCGTGATATTTCTATGGGAGAGATTAATTGGAAGGAAAAAAAAAAAGAAAATACGCTGAACGATTCATCTGTTCATTATCGTATTTTCGAAATAATAATTATTCCCTCTGGTATATTTCGACGATAGTGATTTGTTACAATTTCATGGAAAATAGGTAAAGTAATGACAAATTGTTACGTAATTATGTTGATGCGATTTTAGATCCGCTTTTACGATTTGATATCGCGTTTGCATTAAGAGCAAAATAGTTTTGCTAACGAAATATCTGAAATATCGATCGTAATTTCAAATCGTTCGGAAATGAATTCAAAAGAATTTTAATCGTAGAAAAATGTCTCATTTATTGTTCAATCGGGTATGAAATAAATTTTCGTATGATTAACATTCTTGAATAATATCATCCGATCGAATTTCTTTCTCGTTATTGGTATTTATAATTTTTTTTCTTTTTCTTTCTTTCTTTTCTTCAACGATCGATCGATATTTTCGTTTTAAGCGTCCTATTTGAATCACGTTGAAAACACCGACGTGGTATATATTTCTCAAGGATATTATCATTGAAAGCGTAATACATCCTCTTACTTTTTCATCCCCCTCGACAATATTTCACTATGGTGTGGCATTTAACCAGCGTGATATTTTCCAGAATACATATTTACGTTCCTAGTAATTTTAACTACGATTTCAATCTTCCTTCTCTCTCTCTCTCTCTCTCTCTCTCTCTCTCTCTCTCTCTCTCTTATTTAGTTTTGTTTATAGATATTAAAATGAAATATCACGAAAGGAAAACGTTTAATAAAATATATCATTTCGAAGTGCGAAAAAAATGAAATTTTCATTCGAGCTTTTAAAACGATATAAAAAGATATTATATTATATTTGTTAATGGACGAGTGCATATCGATTTTCAAATATCACCTATAAACAATAACTGTGTCACTAACACGTATGAAACCATTCGACAATTATCGATATCGCACGACTATCAATTGGACTCGTAGCGCGTGATTACTATTGGCTATCTATAATGATGGTTACTATTATCATTGGTTGTCCATCTACAGTGAATAGTCCTTCACCGATCGAGAATGTTGCTATACTACTGTTTGTCATCCATTGTATATCTACTGCTTTCCTAGTGTTAACTCCTGTTATCGTTCGACTCAGAGAAATCAAAAAGTCAAATTTAACTTAACGTTTCTCTAACGATTTAACTTAACATTTCTTTGTTGTATTTTAATAAAATACAACAAATCTGTCGGTGCGATAAATTTTATAAATAAAAGTTATAAATCCTGATGTTGATTTGATGGTGATGATGGTTGAACGAAAATTTTACTTGGTAAGAGATAAATGAAAATAAGTATTCTACGTTGTGTATCTTGTTCGTTCTTTGATCTTTCCCATAAACGTTTTCCTTGGTTTAACCGGAAGATCGTGATAAGCGCTTTGATCGTTACGCGTGTTACGTTAATTAAATTACGCGTGGTCGCGATAATATTCATTATATTTAAACAACAAACGTAGCTACCAAGAAAATTTTATTATCCGAAAACACGTGATATCGATCTTAAAGAAAGTATCCTCGAAAATATATTAACAACGAATTGGATTAATGAACATTTAGATAACGTATATGGATATAAGACATAACGGTGTCTTTCACACCATAAGTCATAATTAACTCAAATTTTAATATCTCATCTGGAATACATTAATCAACGTATTACCTTTCAGTCATTAAATCTCAGCGAGCGGCTCGTTAACGCAAATTGATTTGCCGTTGCTGTCGATAATATGCGAACCATCGTGGTTTCTCTTCTCTCTCTCTCTCTCTCTCTCTCTCTCTCTCTCTCTCTCTCTCTCTCTCTCTCTCTCTCTCTCTTTATCTCTACTCTATCGTTGTACATTTTAGTACTTACACATATATACAAGTACCTACATATCTGTTTATTACCTCGGAGAGATCAATAAATCTGATCGTTTGCGGAAACTACTGCAACGCGATTACCACCACAAACGTTTCTCTCTCGTATCGTTTTATTATTCCAAGAAAGGAAATATTCTCCCTGTAGAGAAATAAAAATTCACTATTTTTTTTCTCTCTCTCTCTCTCTCTCTCTCTTTTTTTTTTCTTATTTCTCTCCTTCGAAAATACGCATTACAAAGAGACACGGGCATTTAAATTTGCAATAAAGCGTAAATGTTTTTATTTGACTACCGACGTTCTCTTCTTAATGAACATTTTAAATTATAATGTAATTATAGTTGACTATGTATTTTGTTAAAAGGTTGGGATTAATTGCTTGTCAATTGGTATTATCTCTTTCTCTCTCTCTCTCTCTCTCTCTCTCTCTCTCTCTCTTTCTCTATCTATCTATCTATCTATCTATCTATCTATCTATCTAGCTCTCTATCTGACCTCTTATCACCGACAGATTAACGTACTTAATTATCTATGGAATACGCTGCGATACGCCAGGGTGCATCTCACGATAGCTCGAAAATAATACTATGAACGCGAATCAACGAACGAACGAACGAACGAACGAACAAACGATCGTGCAAATATCAATACAATTTAACAGACGATAATCGGTATAATCTCACGCGTCGATAAAGAAACATTTAAAATTGAATGAAAATTCCGGAAACTACGCATTTAAAATCATCCTCATGAAACGTGAAATTTCATTCGGTAACGATCGACAATGCAAAACGTTTAAATTAATCCTCGTGAAATCGCGTTTCGAAACGTGAATTATATAATCCTTTTGTTATATCGGTTTGCGAGAAGGAACGTAAAAAGTGATAAGGTCGAGCGTGAATTTGAAAGAATTTTCATTTCCTTTAACTTTCGTCCAATAGAAGATTCAAAGCTTCGAAAGTCTATGTAACTAGATAGATATCCTTCTTCTTTCTTTTTATTTCATAACACCTGCATAATTGCATACACGATTGCATTTCAATGGTCCTGCGAAATCTCACATTTCAAAGATCAATTCGATTTCGATGAAAAAAATTAATTCGAAATTTACGATTACGCTATCGTAAAAAAAAAAAAAAAAAGAAATAGTAATCAAAAAAACAGAACCGAAGGATTTATCAAAAGTGCATCGAGTTGACGCAGACGAATTATTAAAAATTTGATTACTTTTCTAACGTTCTCGAGAACTCGTTTTCTAGATACGATAAGATCTTTGAGAAATTAAATATAAATAGACTCTTGTGTCTGTGTCTGTGTTCTATGTCTGTGAGCGTTTCTGTGTGTGTGTGTGTGTGTGTGTGTGTGTGTGCGAACGTGCAGTTATTTTACTGGTACTCGAAACGTCTATAGATGGTTACGTGTGCTTTGATGCTTGCTTGGAGAGGGCAAAAAAAAAAAAGAAAAGAAAAGAAAAGAAAAGAAAAAAAAAAAGAAAAGAGAAGAATAAAAATCAAGTACTCGTGCTTCGAATGGAAAGTATGCCGCAAAGTGTGTTTCTTATCTCGAGCATCATTTCCTTAGTATCACGTACAAAGATTCGAATGATCCTCATCGTCGTCGTCGACGTCGTCGTCGTCGTCGTCGTTGTCGTTGTCGTCGTTGTCGTCGTTGGTGTCGTCGTATTTTGCTCTCTTTCATTATAAAAGAAAAGCAGGTAGAAACAGCAACACGAGATACTTTCCTTCGAGTTAATAATCGACTTATGTTAAATTCTTCTTTTACAAAGTTATTATTCAAGATAAAAAGATTCATTCGTGGTTCTACTTTATCTATGCATAATCAATAATTAACAATTCAATTGTTTGACAAATCAATCGATGAGTCGAGTGAAAAAATTTTCATCGAAAGGTTCCATCCTTTTTCATTTTTCTTTTTGTATTTATTTCGTCATTTTTTCTTTTTTTCTTATTGCTCACTAACATAACTTCGCTAAAGAAGATCGAATGAAATTCATTAAAAAAGTTTCTTCGCTGAATGAACGTCGAGGGAAAGGAAAAGAAAAAACAAGAGGCATCTTCAATAGAAATCTTCAGTATGTTCTTTGTATTTGAGATCTTCTTTTCCCTCGCATCTCTTTTCCTCTTGTTCTTTTTTCTCTCTCTCTCTCTCTCTCTCTCTCTCTCTCTCTCTTTCTCTCTCTCTCTACGTCAAAAGGACTTAAATCCCGGAAACTCTACTTATCAAATATCCTTCCGTTATCTCTTAATACCGTTTAAACGTGCGATCTGAATCATTCTCTTGCGGATTAAACGGAGATAACGGACCGTCTCCTTTCCGTTCTTTTATTTACATGCTCGCGTTCGACGTGTAAATATATATCACGTTATAAATAAGACGCATATGTATAACAAAAATATATGCATGTATATATTTCTACCGCAATACATACATACATATATATATTTTTTTTTTTTTTATACGTTCGAAACGTTAATAAAGATTTCGTATTTTTCAACTAAAGCTACTTAATTCTATAATCATTCCGACGTAAATTACGAGCAATTGTTAAGGAGAAAAAAAAGAAAAGAAAAAGAAAAAGAGAAAAAAAAAAAAAAAGAAATTATACGGAGAAAGAAAAGTTTCTGATTAAAAGATATAAAACGAACGTCCGGAAAGCGTCGATTTCGTTATCTCATTTGTGAACGTAGTAAAAAGCGAACAAAGCGCGAATGAATAATGAAAAAGAAAGGAATCGAGATAGAAACGTTAGATTTATAGAGGACCATTGATCTTAAATTTCTATAGACTCGACCACGAACGTAGCAACCATCGAAGCTTTGTTTCTTCGAGTATACTAGATTCTTTGATTTCTTGTTCGGCCAAGAAAATATAAACTATATATAAAACTTAAGTCGTATATTACATCACTCATTAATATCACATTATATTTCTCTCACGCTCGATCTTATCTCTCGATACGTAAAAGACGAAAAGAAAACAAGAAATACAAAAACACCGCGCGACAATTTTTTTCATCGAGCAGAACGATCTAAAAAAGAAAAAAAAAAAAAGAAAAAAAAAACAAACAGCATTAATAATAACAATAATAGAAAAAAAAAAATGAAAACAATTAAATGATAATCGAACACGGAAAAACAAAACAAACAAAAAAGGAAAGAGAAACAAATAATAATAGAAAAAGAAAACAATCTAACGATTGAAAGACTCATATGTTATTAATCGAAAAAATATATGCTATACACATATGAAACGTTAGCGCGGATGAGGGTTTCGACGGGACGTTTCAAACAAACGTGGTGGTCGCGCATAACGGCAGTTGCCTGTACGTCCCACCGGGCATCTTCAAGAGCACATGCAAGATAGACATCACTTGGTTCCCCTTTGACGACCAACACTGTGACATGAAGTTCGGATCCTGGACCTACGACGGCAGCCAGGTACACACTACTGTCTCCACTAAACATTAAACACTCCTCAAAAAGAAAACACGATGAGCACCGAAACTATTTCATTACGAATCATCCTACGAATTATCCACAACGAATATTCCATTTTTCTTTTTTTTATTTCCTCATAGATTTATTCCGTTCCATCCTCCTTTCCACCTCCTTTTCTATTTCTCTCTCTCTCTCTCTCTCTATATATATATATCTATCTCTATCGTTCTCTTTCTATCTCTATCCATCTGTCTATCTCTATTTCTCTCTCTTTCTCTCTTTCTCTTTCTCTCTCTGTGCCCCCTTTCAAAGGTCGATACAGGAAGACGGAAAGTCGGTCGAACGGAGGACTATCGAAAGTGGCTTCCTCTCGTCGTTGCTTCGATTAAACTTCCCTATCGAACCTCCTAACCGAAACCCACCCACACCCTCTTTACCCGTCAGCAAACCGACTTTAACAGAAGTTTCTGCAACAATTTCGAGAGAGAAACTACCTCTTCTCGCATCGAGTGTATATCCGTTTTTCCACGTAATTACTAAGAGAAGTATACCTACTAAATCTCGAGAGAGAAACTATTGCCATGTAAAATAATAATATTAATAATAATAATAATAATAATAATAATAATAATAATAATAATAATAATAATAATAAGTAGAAGACGAAGATGAAGAATAATAAGAATAATAACAGTTTATCTCTTTCCTACTAATTATTCTCCTACTCGTTGCTTTCAAATTTATTTCAAAACGCTAGATGAAAAGCTTCTTGAAACAAATCTTACATACGTATTTATTCATTCACATACACACACACACACACACATATATATATATGTATGTATGTATGTATGTATGTATGTATGTATGTATATATCTACGTATATAACTTTGAACTTTACCTTATACTTATCCCTCTCCTTACTCTTACTCCCACTCCCAGTCCACACCATTTTAATAAATTCTCGATCTTCGGGCAAGTCTTCCGTTGTTTCTTGAAACTCGTGTTGGAAATTTAATAATATCGTACTCCAATTAAGTTAGTTAGTTAGATAACGTTTACATTGAAAGCTCGGTGGATCCTTTTTGAATAAGTAAGTTCGAATTCCCGTTGGTGAAGAAACTACTGTGTATAATGTCCACGTTTTGCTTTAAGAGATTATACTATCTTTTACAGTACCCAGCCCTTTTCGAAGGTATAACGTTTAGTTCAGTTTTCACAAAAGGGCTAGCCACTTTCACGAGAGTTTCAACGTATCGAGTTCTTCCGTCTACTGTATCTCTATCTCTCTCTCTCTCTCTCTCTCTCTCTCTCTCTCTTTCTCTCTGTTTCTCTCTTTCTCTTTTACACGCCATACGCAGATACACATACAAACAGAAACACACAGCTCTCATACAGCACACGTGCAGCATACATACATATATACATACATATACACATAGGTATGTACGTACGTACATTCGACACATTCTTTTGCTCTATCTCTTTCTATATCTCTGTCTGTCCAACCCGTTCCAGCCCGTCCAACGGAAAAAAGTCACGTTCCTGCGCCTATGGGCACAAAACCGCGGCTTCTTTGTCCGACACGAAACTCAGTGCAACAATAGCAATGCTCAATAGATAGCCATTCTCACGCTTTCGTAGCTTCAGCTCGGATCTTATATTATTCGTAATATATTTATATATAATATACGTTATATTATATGATATACCTATATATATACATATATATATTTATATATAGAGACAATATGTATATATATATATGTATGTATTCTCTTTATATGTATGTATATATATATATATATACGTCTATATATTTCCTCTTCTATATATATATATATATGTATGTATATATATATGTATATGTATATAAAATATATATTTATACATACAAGTGTTAAGTATACGTATATAAACCTTATTAAACGCGAGAAGACTCGTGATAGTTAATGGAGAATAAATAAAAAAAAAATATATAATAATAATAACGAAGGGATAAAGAAAGAAGGGAATGAAGAAGATCCGAAAAAGAAAAAAAATTGAGATAAGAAGGGAAAGAATAAAAAAAAAAAAGTGACGAAAAAAGAAGACGAAAAGATCGAGCGATGGTAGAGTAAATGAATAGAAGAAGATCGGAGAAGCAAAGAAAAAAGTTCGAAGGGTAAAAAGCTCCGAGGAAAGGAGGATAGTAGCGGTGGTCGACGAGAATCGACTAGCATCCTCCTCCTTCTCCTCCTTCATCCTTATTCTCCTCATCCTCGATCCTTCTTCTCGTCGTTGATCGCGATTCTCTGTTTGTAGTATACCCTACGTTCGTCGAAAGAAAAACAGGCACGAGTTCGAGTAAAAAACTGAAAAGTGCCGCGTTCCAGCAGTTTGCTGCTATTGCTGCTGCTACTGCTGCTACTGCTGCTACTGCTGCTGCTGCTTTAACTTTAGCTGCTGAGAAAGCAAATAAAGGTCAAGATCTTCTCGAAGGTGTCAAAGGAGGTTGGAGTCTCTATTGTATTCTCGAGAGTTACGTGTCAATGTCAGAGCGAACTAGTCTTCCATCTCTTTCTCTCTATCTTTCTTAGTCGCTCTTTTTTCTTTTTTATTGATTTATTTATTTTCTTTTTTCTTTTTTTTTTTTTTTTTTTTTTATTCGAACGAACTGACAGATTAAATTCTTCTCCTTTCTTTTCTTTTTTCCTCTTTCTCTTTTCACTCACTCGAATTTCTTATAATTCGGCAAATGAAACGTCGAAGGATCTTTCTGTTCCTATTAATAAATTTGACAGAGACGAAAACGACATCACGAAAAGCAGATGCTGTCGTTGCTCTTAATGCCATTACTGCTAACGTTCCGCTGCGGTCTTCGCCATTAGTCGTAACCACTCGAATTCGGAAATTCGTCGTTAACTACGAATCATCGAGTTTCCAAGTTGGCGCGTTGAATTATTTCCGAATTGTCTCGCCAATTCGGCGAGGTGATAGTCCGGTTTCAAGTTGCCGAATCTAAACGAATCGTTTGAATGGATTCTCGTTCGAATAAAAAAAAAAATCATTTTTCTGTAATGATCGAGTGATATAGAAACGATTAGTTCAACGAAGATATCTATTAGAGTTTGTATCGATACGGTTTGCGATATTGTACTGTTGTGAGAAGTAGTGGAATATAGGAATTTTGTTCGATAGATCGACGCAAAATTTCATTGGATCAGATCGGAGTTTCGGTGGTTTTTATAAAGTCACTTTATTACGCGTTAGCAGAAAACCGAGTCGACGAGTATCGAACAATTGGACGGTATTGATTTGTCGAAAAAAATTTCACTGACCTCGTTTTACAACGAGCGAGTATGCACGTACATATCTCGGAGCACCTCGTAAAAATCCCTCCAAACCGAATAACTATTTTTCTATTTTTTTCTCTTCTATTTTTTTTTTCTTTGTTGTAATTTCCTTTCTTCTTTTTCCTTTCTCCTAAAAAACGAACATACTTCTCTTATTATCTTCTCTTTTTTTTCACGTTACAAATAACAACTTCAGCCAACTTCTTTCGACGAAAGCGTCGATCGTGAAAAACGTCAATCCGTTTCGAGAGACTCCTCCCGTTGATCGCCATTAACGTCTACCGAACGCGTGAAATCGTAGTTCGACGAACGGCCAACAATCTCCATTCGTGGTGAACGACTGAGGCTTTCCCGTTCGGTTTCCATCATCGTTTCCACGACAGTTTCATGCAACTTTCAACTACATAACTTTGTCACGTCACGACCGATTCGAATAAAAGAGAAACGTGAGTTCTCTCTCTCTCTCTCTCTCTCTCTCTCTCTCTCTCTCTCTCTCTCATCGTCTCTTTTCGCACGAATATACTTTATATACACATACGTATCTCTCTTTCATTCTCTCTTACTCCTTTTCTAGCTTCACATTTTCACCATAGAAAATTTAATATCTCTTTGTATGCGAAAGGAAGAATGTAAAAAATTCGAGTATGATAATATCGAATAGGAAATAATCGACTTTTCTCAAAATTCTTTCTCCGACGCAAATCGATGATAAATCCGCGAAATTTTTGTATATATCTCGGTCTTCTTTTATTTAAGTCAGGGTGTTTACGGGTTGTATACAGGGGTAGTTTTATCCAAGTTGCAACAGTGAGTTTGTCAGGTTGGTTCCCTCGACACTCTCGACTTAGCTCTCGGCGCGTAACATATACGGCCCTATGATAAATTCATATTACTTACGACCTGGCCTCGACACTTTGACATACTCATGACATCCCTCGTCTCGAGACGCAAAGAACTCTCTCTCTTTCTCTCTCTCTCTCTCTCTCTCTCTCTCTCTCTCTCTCTTGCTCTCGCGTTTTCAGCCATCCACGATTTATCATACGTCCGACTGCATAAGTGTGTGCATAGATACGTCCAAACGACTGAAAACTTTTCCACGAACTTTCGACGAAAACACATCGTCTCCTTTCTCATATCTCAAACTCGTTCTTCTCTTTTCAACGTTCAACTACGACGATGATCTTCGGCGTGGATCTTTTCCCCTTCAGTTTTCCCAACTTGGAAAGCAACCCCTTAGAATTTTCTCTCTATCGCTAGGGGAATTGTATTCGTAATAAATTATACTTTCGATTCCGAATAGTTGGCCTTATGTTAGACTCAAATTCGTTTCCTATCTTCTTAGAAACGACTCGCGAGCAATAAATTTTGATCGAAGATATTTGAGCGACATGTACTCGGGTTAACCAATTCAAATCTATTTCACCTAGAGATAACTTTGACTATAACGATGCCTTAATCAGCTATCAACGTCTTTCATACTTTGCTGAGTTAGTTGGCAGTAACAAGTTTCAATGGCGTATAATATTATTTAAAGGGAAAGGAAACTTTAGGATCGATATGCTCTCGTCTTCTATTCTATTCACTTCTATCGTCGATTTATATCTATTACAATTTTCTCCTTTAATCCTAATTCCTTGCCAACGAAAAAAAAAAAAAAAAAAAAAGAAAAAAAGAAAAAATAATTCTTTTGACAGAGATCCTTGTTGCACGTATGCAAATACGAGGAAACGAAGGAGGACGCTGGATCATTCTCGTCGAGTTTATTTCTTTTTTTTTTTATTTTTTTCTTCTGAATGACGAACGAAACGAAATGAAAAATTAAAAAAGAAATTGGAAAGGAGAAAAAAATATAGAAAGATTCAGAGGAATGTATGTTAACGATAAAATTGATAAAAATGATGAGGGTTTGTTGTATATTTGAAAACGAAAAAATAAAAAAAAAAAAAAAAAAAAAAAAGGAACGAACGTTCCCGAATGGCACGGACGCGAGATGCACGCGACTCGCGATTAGCACGAATTGGCTAGACATTCTATATATATATATATATATATATATATATATATATATATATCTATTCAATGTTTCACTATCATATTATAAATCCTCCTACATAGAGGAGGAACGCTAAAATGGGCTGATGTCGCTTGGCCGGTGTTTCCTTGCTTCTTTTACGGGCTTTTACCGGATCATCGAGCGAAAGCTTTTATATACGCTGTTATATTTATATTTTATATATACGTAACATATATATATATATGTATATATATATATATTATTACATATATATATTATATATTATATACTATATACTATATATTATATATTATATATACTAAATATATTATATATATATATATAATAGAAACATACACATACATCTTATATTATAGTACAATGATTTATAATACGTGCGCGTAATCTTCGTAAATCGTAAGAATGAAACGAACGAACGAGTCGAGTCTTAAAGAGGAACAAGAGTAAGGGGAAGACGAAGAAGGAAGGGGAAAAACGATTTAATTGGAAACAACCAAATAAAAAGAATAAAACAGAAACAGAAAAAAAGGATTAATAGGAAAAACAAAAAAAAGAAAAAACAAAAAACAAGTCAAGTAACACGAGAGAATAAACGGAAGAATAAATAATTCCAATGGATAAACGGAATGCGATGAGATGATGCTTGGATGAAAAAAAAAAAAAAAAAAAAAAAAGAAAAGAAAAGAA